>NC_056730.1:261745584-261783084 GCF_019279795.1 Protopterus annectens
GATTTTCTAACCACCTTGGCAATATGATTATCAAAGGAGAGATTACTATCTGCTTAGGTCCCCAGATCCCTTATTACATTTTCTGTATTTAGGGGACTACCACCTATGTGGTAGTTTGGGTACCTATTACTTGATCGACAAGTCAAAACAGCAACACTCACATGTTCGACTCCACATCATCGACACTTCATAACATCGACGTTTCAGGTAAGCAATCTTCCCCCTCACAGGACCCATGGTAGCACTCGTTTCACTATTAAGAAGGTAAGGACAACGCTGTCAGAGTACATTTTGAAGACTGATGTAAACCTTGCGCGTTAAAAGACAGAAACGAGTGCTACCATGGGTCCTGTGAGGGGGAAGATCGCTTACCTGAAACGTCGATGTTATAAAGTGTCGATGATGTGGAGTCGAACATGTGAGTGTCGCTGTTTTGACTTGTCGATCAAGTAATAGGTACCCGGTAGTTCACAGGTATTTTGTTTTTTCCAAAGGGGGTGACTATGCACTTTTTGACATTTAGCTTGAGGCCATGATTTTGACACCAGCTATCCATCTCAGTGAGACCCATCTGAAGGGTGCCTGTATCAGCCGGAGAATCAATTATGGCCCCTAGTTTGCAGTCATCTGCGAACTTGGTCAGCCATAGTCCTCCTATGCTTGCCTGTAAATCTGAGAAGTATATACTGAACAGGAGGTGTCCTAGGACTGAGCCCTGGGGGATGCCACTTGTAACTGGTTTAGAGTTGGAAGTAGAGCCTGCAACTCTCACCATGTGGGTTCTATCCATGATCCAGTTGGCAACCCATCTCATGACGTATGGGTTTGTGTTCAAGCTGTTGAGCCTGTCTATAATACTAGAATGGGGAATGGTGTCGAAAGCCTTTGTGAGGTCTAGGTAGGCTGTGTGGACCTCCTTTCCCTCGTTTAGTGCCTTAGTAACTGTCTCAAAGAAGTCCACCAAGTTTAGGAGGCATGATCTGCCCTTAACAAAACCAAACTGGGTAGGGTCCAAGGTTTGGAGGTTCCCAATGTCTCTGTTAATGAGTTCCATGATGATGCGTTCCATAGCCTTGCAGACCAGGCTAGTCAGGCTTATAGGGTGAGAGTTCCCAGGGTCCATTGTGGCTCCACCTTTGTGGAGCAGGATAACTGTTGCTGTGTGCCACTCTATGGGTAGGTAGCCTGTAGAGAGGCTGAGTTTGAACAGTGTATTTAGGTGAGGGGTTAGTTCATTTTGGAGCTCTTGTAAGACACAGCCTGGGACCCCATCCGGTCCCATTGAAGCTGTGTTTTTGGCTTTGGATAGGGCTGTTTTAACCTGTGCATCGGTGATTGACGGGGCCCTACATTCTTCTGGTATGCTTATGGGCCCTTTAGGGGGTGAGAGGGGGGTGGAGTTTGCACTAAACCTGTCTGCCAGAATGTTTGCAATATCAGTTGGTTCAGTGTATTTTGTGCCATTCTGCACTATCTCAGAGCAGATCTGAGAGTTTCCACTTAGGTTCTTGACATAGCTAAAGAATGTTTTCTTCCATCCTGTGAACTCCCCCATTGCCATCATAGTGTCAGCCCATACTGATGTCATCCACCGTACAAGCACAGTTACACAGTTTCTAACACCAAGCCACTGTGGTCCATGCAATGGTTGTATCACTGTGTATTGTACATTAATAGATGGGTAGGTCATCTACTCTGATAAGTGTTACCTCCATGTGCATGTGTGTTCCAGTGTATGTGTGTGTGTGTGTGTGTGTGTGTGTGTGTGTGTGTGTGTGTGTGTGTGTGTGTCTCAGATGACTGTAACATGTTTAGGGCCTCTGAACCTACCACTGGCAATCCTAACAGCCCCTGCAATTGTCACCCACTGCAATAGCAGTGGCACACACTGCCACTCTACAGTACCGCTGTGCTACCTGTGTTATGTATCTAGTGCTATAGTTTGTAAGACTGTGCAGGTAGAGGCTCTGCTCAGCCCTCCATCAGCTGCCCCATGTATAGGACTATGACTCTGTGTGCACTACCAGTACAAGAGCCCAGACATGCACATGAGATAGCAGACACACATGCTGGTCATTGGCAGGTTAGATTAATACAGGCTGACATGTGTCAGGAATACATACCCAAACCTGTCATACACAGTACAAGGCATACCTTCATCAAATGCATTATGGTCGAGTGGATGTAACAGAAATGGCAAAGGCAACAGGTGCTGATAGCTAAATCTGTTGCAGTTTAAGTAATGGTAAGCCTGTGAGGGACCTAGTGGCAGTACTCAAGTAACCTCCTCTGTATGTGTGAGCCTGCAGTCCTACAGAACACCCAGGTGACATATATGAAGGCTAGGTGGCTGTGTCAAATGTATGTATGCAAGGTCACACTGTCTGCCACAATTGCTCCTCATACACTATTGCATGTAACCACACCTGTAAACATGTACATATACAGCTGTACCTTGGCTATGAAAAGGTCACTGTGTTTCCACTCCACCTTATTCATCATTGCTACTGTCAGCAGGCTCACAGCCTGCAGACACACAGACACCTGGAACACAACTAGAATACAGTACATGACACTACAGTTAGTCAGCAGTACTAGCAGCAATCGTGCATCATGGCTAACAATGTACATACACCTCGATGTGTACCCATAACTACGGCCAGCAGATAGCACCTTACACACCATGACATTGCTACACTGTACTATAGTCACCCTGTGCATCAGACCCATATGAGCATGTACGTGCATCTATGGTATGGATAACAGGGTTGTGGCACAACTATCATCACATGCACAGGGTGTGGTGTTGGTTGCCAGAGGCCTAAGCTGGCATATGGCTGACATCATGTGTGTGTGCACGTGTGTGTGTGTGTGTGTGTGTGTGTGTGTGTGTGTGTGTGTGTGTGTGTGTGTGTGTGTGTGTGTGTGTCTCTGGAGGGTTGGTGTTCAACTAGGCCATGCAGAGGAGCTGTGCATGTCTGGTGGTGTCTGGCCTGTGATAGGGATGTATGAGTGTTTGTCTGCACACCATCAAGCCATGTGGATGCCCAACACAGGGCTATGTTGAACAGCCATAGACCGTACATGGCAGGATGTATGGCTCACTGTCTCCCAGCAGGAACGTGCGAACTGGCTCTGCCAGCAGTATCACTGACATGGCCAGGCGCAAGGACAGACACAGTACTACTCCTCGATGGTGACTGTCATCTACTGGATCCACATCCCTGATGGGACTGGCCAGGACAACATACCTATGGCCTGCTCCGGTGTGGTATGAACAGCACCCTCCCTTCAGTAGTGCTGTTGGTACTGCCACTACAGGACAGTGAATGTGCATGGCTATGTGGACTCACAACTGATTATGTTGCTGACCTACGTCCACCTGGCTGATGCCCTACTCCCACCAAATGCTAAAGCACAGACATTGCATGGTCAAGCAGTGACAATGTCTCACCCCACTTTCTATCCACGACATTGGCAAGATGATATCTGGCATCACACATGCTGTAGAGGTCATCACACATGGCAGGGAGTGCTGCATTCATGACCCTGAGCATCAGTCTGGTGTTGCAGTCAGTACGCCACTTTGCCTCCATAATAGACCATAACATGCATCTGGTGACACCTCCTGTGGCACTTGTGACAAGGACTTGGTGGTCAGCAGTCCTCCATCAAGCACCCCTATCCATCTGCCTGTGTGTGACCTTGCCTGCTGTCTGGATATGGCTGGTGTCTACACTCCCACTCACCATAATCAACACACTAGCCTGTTCCATCCCACCACCCTTAACCTGTCCATTATCCATGGCTCCTGGGGACTGGGTATGTGCGGGCATACTGATTGTGTGTGGGCACATGATGGGTGAAACTGGGATACCAAACAATGGCATATTTTCAGGCAACAACAACCACACCTGTGCCTCACTATGACCACCATCATCATGGGAGTCCACTAAGACACTGACATCAGATTGTGAGGGGGAGGGACACCAACCCCTGTGTTCACCTGCGTGGGGAAGACAGCATATGTAAATTAATACCCTACAGTATTATGTTTGCTGATACACACACACGCACACACACACACACACACACACACACACACACACACACACACACACACACACACACACACACACACACACACACTCTCCTGGTACAGTCTGACACAGCTATGACACCTATGGGCCCTTCAGGGCAGACCTTACGGAAGTTCTGTCTGCTGCAATCCATTTCTTTTACTGCTACTGTAAAGCCCACAACAAAGTGTATCAAATCCTACTGTGTGATGGGCCTAGTAGCAGAATGGTAATTGTGGCCAAGACCAAGGCTATTGGATTGAGCTATACAGTGACACCAAGTGCATATGCATGTACTGTAAGAGTTGACTTACTGCTATACTTACCACACATAATGACAAGATGTAATAATATGTGATGATAACTGATGAAGGAACAGGACTATACACTATCACTGCAGTACCTACACAGTTCAGACTCACAGGGATTCATTTCACACAGTTCAGACTCACAGGATTCATTTCAGACAACATTGCATGACAGTCTGCAATACATACAAGAAACATGTAAAGTGCTAGGTGCATAGCCTCATAAGATGATACCAGGCTATTGGCCCTGATGCCCTCATAAGCCTGGTCCAGATTTTCACCCATATCCCTTCAGTGCCAGCACCTGTTTCCCCCATCCAGCTGGGACACATGTGGGATCCCAGGTGTGTCTCATCCATTTCCCATGCAGTTGCCCAGCTTCATCTTCAAGAGGGCTATACACATACTCTGCTTGACATTGGGAAGGAGTGTATTTTACAGACAATGTATTGTGTGGGACACCAGACTATCCCGGTAACAAGTACTATACATGTCACAGACCAGGTGAGGGCCTTGCATGCATGATGCATGAGTGGGGTTTGTCTTACAGATATGCAGAAATGCCACATCAAGGCTGGTTTGGAAATGGCCTTGTATGCCAGACACAGGTCACCTATGATCAGTCTGTATGAGACTGAGTACAGGGACAGGGCCTTCAGCCTACCTGTATGGGATAGGTGTTGCAGACCCTGGATTTGCCTGGTCAGGAACCTCTGTGATCTCTGCAACTGCTGCATTTGCTTGGCAAGGTACATCACAATGGAGCCATTATACTTGGTAATGCTTCTGATAAGGGTGAAGTACAGGGATGCTGTGGCTTCCTAGTTCCTGAATGACATACCCATATTTATGAGATGGGCCATGTAGACAGCCTTCAGTACAATGGAGCCCACAAGGTGGGAAACTGTCGGGTTGCTACAACCTTGGTGCACAAGTCACCTCACACCTGATTGCATGCTCAGTACATTATTGCTGTCATAATGAATGTGGATGACATCTGCCACAGTAGGGAGAATGATGCATGTCCTGGCATTCAGTTTGTGGCAATGCTTCTTGCACAAGCCATTAATTGGGGGAGGGCCTCTTGGAGATGCTCACATCAGTAGGGCAATGTAAGACAGTGGCCAGCTTGCAAGCATCTGTAAACCTGGTCAACCACAGACCACTGCTTTTGTCCTGTACCTCAGAAACTTACATCTCAAACAGTAGAGGCCCCCATACTGATCCTTGGGGTACACTGCTTTGGGAGACTCTACTACTAGAGGTGGGTTCCACTACCTTGACCAAGTGAGTACTATCATTGAGGCAGTTAGCTACCCATCTGGTAACATAGAGGTTGATGCCTAGATATGTAGGCATATGCATCCTTGCTGCCTGGGGATTACTGTGAGAGAAGTGGGTTAGGTGAAGGTAGGCATTGTTCAGCATCTTCCCCTCATCCTTGTATTTGTTGACGACTTCAGAGAAGTCAACCAGGTTTAACAGGCCTGATCTCCCTTTGACAATACCACACTGTGTGGGCTTAGGAATGTTGAGGTTGCTGATGTCCCTGTTCATAATGTGTTTGATATTGCCTTCCATGCCCTTGCAGAGCAGGCTAGTTAGGCTGATGTGCATATGACTGGCTGGGTCGGTGGATTCCTCCGCCTTTGTGTGTAGGGATGACAGTGGCTGTCCTCTGTGCAGAAGTGATGACATGGGTGCTCAGGCTTTGGTTGACTACAGTGCATACTGGATCTGAGAGCTCATGCCTGAGTTCATGTAGGATGCAGCCAGGGATGATAATAGGCCTATGGAGACTTCTGTGTGTTGCCTGTGAGAGGGCATTACGAACCTGCTTCCTGAAGATGAGGGGAGGGGGGCAGTTGCTGTACATGCACATGTGTACCAATGGGGCGACGGGGGGGGGTGTTGTTTATACTTCACCTGTCTGCAGCAGGTTGCCTATATCTATTTCATTTGTGTATGTGGTGTTATTAACCACCACTACAGAGCAGATTTGTGTGCTGCCTCTGGGATTGCAGACATATGTGTGGAAGTCCTAGTGATTGGCCTTGGTGGATGTGTCCAATTTGCACTCAAAGATAGCCTTAGGCTAATTCATCTGTGATCGTATTTGCTTGTGCAGACCAAGGTGACATTGCTTTCAGTAAGGCACCTGTTCCTTTTTGGCCCTGTCCAGCAATTATTTCCACCTGTTATAGTATTTGTGTATTGCTGCTGTCCACCACAGACATTTGCCCTACCTTGAGAGAGATGATGTTGTCATGTCAGGTATTGATGAGTCCATGCAGCTATGTAGATACTCACATAGTATTGTAGTGTGGGCTTGGACACTACTGCTAGTTCCAACTGATAGGACATTGGCTGTAAAGTTACTTCTACCTGCTCTGAGGAGATTTATAGTCATTTGTACAAAGTTAATTTTGTTTGACCCTGACAAGGGGGGCCAGGGGAGATGGTCACCTGAACAGTGATGGCTATGTGGTCAGATCTTACCAAGGAGGATGACACTGTAGGAGTGCTACAGTGGCTACTCATGTTGGTTAGGACCAGGTACAGGAAAATTCCCCCTTTTGTAGGAATGTTGACCGACTGATCCACTGCATTGCTATTGACAAAGCCGAGGAATCTCTGTGCGTTCATGTTCAGGTGGCATAGTTCATGCACATTATGGTTGGGTAGTTGAAGTCACCCAGGAGCAGGGTAGACGATTGAATCCTGACAGATTCCAGCAATTCCCAATAGGTGTGGTGGGTGTCCATAGTCATGGTTGGAGGCCTGTAGCTGGCTATGAATGAGTAGGTGTTATGCCAACTGTTAACTGCACTCGAGATGTCTGCCATGCATCATACTGTTTGGCCAGCCAGGTGTGTAAGTGTATGTTAATGTTTATCACTCCACCTGCTGTGGCTTTGCTGCCCTCCATTTGGGGTCTAACTGTGTGATGGGATGAATAAGCTGGTAAAGTTATTGTACTCTCTACAGCTGCAAAGCAGGTGTCAGTGACTGCACAAATGTTGGTATCCTGCAGGACAAGGTACGCTTGCACTGACACGGGTTTCACGTTAAGAACCCTAGCTCCTGTTAGAGCAAGACATCTGCACAAATGCACACATCACTGGTGGGCAAAGGCCGGAAAATAGTGAAACACACTTAGTTGCCAACAAAGATGGTGTCTCATTCACAGGTCTACTCCACAGGATATGACATCTGGCAATCAAATGTACGCTATTATGTTATGACTTCAGTCTTTAATGTGTTGCCAGTGATATGCCAGGCAATACCCAACTGTATGAGGCACTGACTACAAATATGAGACAGATATGTGGTCAGTCTGCAAAACTCTGGACAGTTGTCAGGTTTGGACTCAGTATATAGCATACAGTTCAGCACACACTTCTGTGCCTGTTGTGTACTATGCACATACCCAATATAAGTTTCTTACATTTGTAAGACAAGCATATGTATCATAGTAGCATTCACAGGTGACAAATGACTATTTATAACATCTCAGGTAGCTAGCCTAACAGTGTCACACAGTATTGGAAAACAGGTACGCTTGCATTGACACGGGTTTCACGTTAATACACCTAGCACCAGTAATAGTCATATATGAGTTGACCTTTGCTGGGGTGACTCAGAGGCCAGAGATGTGATCCATGTCACTGCAGACAGGGCGAGCAAGAATGGCCATAGGTGCCGGACAGAAGCATGTAAGTCCAGCAAGTCTTGTTGTGACCTAGTGTTTAACTTCCTGTTTCACATTATTGCATCTCCCATTCTGCATTCCATTACAAGCTTACATGATTGACATACCTGTTATAGTGCTGAAGAATAGAATAATTCAAATGGTTAGGTTTGTGTAGTCAAAGTCTGTCTTTGTGTAGATGGGTTCAGAGCTCTGTTGCATAGGCAGCGGCTTGTCTTTTGTAGGTAATGCTCATGAGCAAGTGATGGCCTGTGCACCAGTCATTGTCTCCCACTTGCTTCTTGCATCCAGAGCAGCTGTGTTGTCTTTCCATTAGAAAATGCTATAGCAGCACAGTGCTATAATTAAGTCCTTCATATGGGCCTTGCCCCTTTTCCTTGCCTGTGTGGAGGACATTATGGACATGTAGGGGCTACAGCTTCACAGACAGTAGGAGGAGATACCTCTCAGGACAAGACATGTGGAGACAGCCCAACAACATGGGGCACAAAGCTCCAGAATTGGGTACAGATTGTAAGTAAGTATTGCTATTACACACTTAGAGGATTGCTAGATTAACAGGGATTGTTTGGACATGCATTTTCTGTGTGACTTGATGTCTGACAGTGGCATGTCTCTGACATACATCTCAACTGACCAGATGTCCACAGACTGCCCAGAGGTTTGCCTGTTATATTTGGTATGTTTCTCAGACAATTTCTGTTTTTTGAGAAATCATCAGGATAATGTGAGGACTGTAGTCAGTAAATGTAGACATCTGTTAGTGTTTCAGATATCATATCCTTCAGGGATGTTATGTTACACTCAAACCCTGTAATACCAGCAACTGTTTCAGTTTGTAACACCATTATTTGAGATATGTCCTCCCTTTCGGGCTCCTGTTCCCCAAGTATGTCATGCTTTTTCCAGAAGTTTCAGTATGAGGTTCAGAGGTATGGTATATCATTATTTAGTGACTGCACTCCTGATATCATCCCACTGACTTAGTAGACTCCTGGAATTGGTTTGCGGCAGTGGCCATAAATATGGTCCCACACCCTGGGCTTTCTGTGGAAATCTGTACAGTTGAGAGTTATGTATGTCTGGCCATTGTTAACAGACTGCAAAGATTGTGTAGCAATGTGTGTAAATGCTGGTTGGGCTGAGTAGGGAGAGTAGAAGATGTGAGTGTCATAGAACTTTTTCTATCTGACTGTGCATGCTGCTACAGTTGCTGGTGGTCAATCAGGGGTATATATGTTTGTAGGGGCAGACTGAGACATGTCCTGAAACACCTCAGGATACTCAGTAGACTGTGAGTTGGGCCATTATATGTCAGTGTAGTGTGTGACTGGTAATCAGGATATGTTTGTTCAGTCATTCTGCTCTAGAGTTCATGGTACTGGTTTGTTGCTGTGACTGTTGTGCAAATGGTTGTGGGTGGACTATTTCTCACCAATGTCTGCTTTTCCCTACAGCTCCATCCCTGTAGTGCATGATATATTTGGAGATACATGGGTAATTCCCCAGAGCTGATTTGGGGTTGTGTCATGTTGGACCTACTGTGGTTCAGAAGGTGCTGGGTGAAATGATTAGCAGCTCTCAGTGTTATTTTTTCTTTTGTTACATGACTGCAGTCATACATCTCCACTGTCCAAATGTCTAGACACTGTCCAGATGCGTGTCTCATATGTTTGGTCTGTTCCCCATTAACAGTTGTGAGTTTCTGACAAATCACTGGGATGATATGAGCATTGACATCAGTAAATTATGACAATAATTTGTGTTTCAGACCTGGAATCTATCAGGAAACATATTAAATCAAACCAGGCTACTCTAGCAGACTTCTTCACATATAGCAGCCATATTTCACAGATGTCACTATTGTTTTCCCTTTATCCCCCCACTTTGCCATGCTTTTTGCAGATGTCTTGCAATAAGAGGTTGTTATATATATATATATATATATATATATATATATATATATATATATATATAAAATATATATATATATATATATATATATATATATATATATATATATATATATATACATATATGTGTGTGTGTGTGTGTGTGTCTATAAATATATACACACACACACGGACACACACACACACACACACACACATATATATATATATATATATATATATATATATATATATATATATATATATATATATATATATAATATGTATTTGACCCACGGTGGTGGTGCTGCGGTAGCATTGTCACCTCACAGTAAGACGCTGTCTGGTTTGACTCTCAGCTAGAGCATCTTCTGCGTGGCGATATGCGTGAATGGGTGTACCTTCATTGAAGGTTGTGTGTCAGGGCTGGTAACTCGACAAGTAAAAATCAACTACCAATCATTAGCCGACCGGAGTTCTGCTGTGGTGACCCCTACCTGGGAAATGCAGAAAGACACAAAAATATATATGTATTTGCATATACATATATATGTATATAACAGTACTACAGATATATATATATATATATATATATATATATATATATATATATATATATATATTTCCCTTATGTTAAATGACAGTAGTGCATGATATGTTTGTACAAATTCCTACACCTCAGATGGTGTAGAGGTATGTTGCTGTGATTGTAGCGCATGGGGTCCTGGGTCCAAGACCTGGTAGTGATGACTTTTTTTTCACTCATGTTAAATGACCATAATCCATGATATGTTTGTAAAAGCATTACAAATTTTTACAGCTCAGATGTTGTAGTGGTATGTTGCTGTGAATGTCGTGCACAGTGTCACAGGTTTGAGACTTGGCAGGGCTGGTTACTTTGTTACTGGGCAGAATAAGGGCTGATGGAGACAGAGTGATTAAGGAACTTTTAAGCAGTTGTAAGTGGGTTTTCGCGGTTTTGCATGAAGCTAAGTGATGCTACAGACAGTTAAGTCCTCTTAGCTTCACTTAGCACCACTTACTCCTGCTTATACTTGTGCTAATTTTAATTAAAGAAAAGAAAAAAGGGTGAAAGGAAAGTGGTGAAAAGGGGGCAAGCAGGGTGTAAAACATTAGGACAAACAGCTAGGGATGTGCAGGATGGCTGTAGGAAAGGACCATAGCTCTACATTTCTTCTGCAGCAACAGCTGTGAATAATGTGTAGAATTTGGAATTTATAGCCTCACACCCCACAGGGAGGGGTGTTTGCAGCAGACATTTGTAGAATAATTTGTGGGTAGATTGATTAATTTCACTGTACATGGGGGCAAAATGTAAAGCTATGTATGGGGCAATGATTTTTTTGTGGGACTTATATCCTTTTTTTTTAGGTGAGAATAGGATGTTGTGGAAGGGCTGTATGTATGTTTGGGGAGGTAGGTTGGGTAGGATAGGTAGCATTTGCAGACAGACAAGACACGCAAGACAGCAGATAAGGGTGGTATATGACATATGAGTGGGGGTAAACATCTTAGATGGATAAGGTGGCTTGGAATCAGAAGCCCATAATCCTCCAAATGGATACAGTGGAACTGAGGTCCCCACCAATGAGCAGTCACCACTGCACCTTCACTGTCCCAAAAATGGCTGTGCTGGGGGCTGAACAAGAAGGGCGGCCTGCCCTTTGAGGTGCACCAGGCAGCTATCCATCTGTTGCAGCTGTCCACCCAACTCAGAGCAGATGATGCTGTGTTCCATACCCTGGAACATTCTGCAGTTGGTGGGCTCCTCTCCATGCCTGCTCCCAGGGCAGGGACAGGCCCCATCCCCTTAGTTGGTTCCACCTGAAGGTTGTGCAGGACCAGCAGAGGAGGATGTTCAAGGTTGGGTCCCAGATGTGTGGGGCCCAGTGCCATGGCCAGATTGAGCATGAAAGGTGAATCTGCCAGGATCTGCCTTCCAAACATTCTATGGTGTTGTAGTTTTCCCAGATATATATTGGTTAGTCATGAACAACACATTTCAAAATTAGTTATAACAGCATCCATGGGATTTCCAATTAACCCAAACCAACAGATTTGTAACAGTTGGATAGCAAACAGAACAAATGGATAAATGGAACACAGTAAGCATTTTAACAGCATTCAAGTTACATTGATGGCAACAGGCCACCAATAATGGTATTTGAACAAGGTATGTTAATATGCAACTAAAGAAATATATGAACAATAATAGAACACATGTTCCAACAATAGTTTTTGAGAACAACATACCCGTTGTATATGAATAATAATTACTGATGTAGATGATGGATGGGGGAGAGAATATAAAGTCCATTAACAACTGTACCGGCTTCGATTTTTCACAACAGTACTGTTCAATACTCTACAGGTCTGCCCTCACTTTACATCTACCTATGGCCCATAGCTTCTGTGGCACATACATATCTGTTAGACTGTCAACCTGTAATGGTATGGGGCAGACTGGGTGAACTGTGGCTACTTTACTGGAGTGGGCTTTTACATGTCAGGGTTACATACTTGACAAATAAGGGGTACCCTGCAGTGATGTTATATGAGTCTGCAACTAGCAAAGTTCTCCTGGATTCCTATCTGTGTCCAAGGTGATTGGTAGCAGTGACCATTAGCTGTGACAGTGGTACACTTGAGAGATATGTATTGGGAAGAGGGCATGGTGTATATACCTATCCTGCTGTCATTTGCAGGCATGGGGTTGGACAGTGGGAAAGTTGTACATGGTGTATTCTTACACCCTTCAAACAGCTACTACAAACATTTCATTACCTGTAAGACCTGTGGAGAAAATATCTGTTACCACTATCTGACTGTTTCTACAAATATTCAAGATTTATTGAGTGTATATATGCATATATATCAGTACCACTCCCTGGATTTGAACCGTGTCTGGGTGTGCTAAAATGAACTGTAAGGCGGTTTCTCATCACACTGAGCTACTGGGGAACTGCTGTCTCTTGGTTGACTGTTTTCTGCCTAATATTCTGTGAGTTAGACAGTCTGACCTTGTAATCCCGAGATTCATGCATGACAGATAGTTAGTGTACTGTGTAGTAATCCTTTGAAATTATACGATCTGGAAAGCAAAGGTTAACACAAGGCACTGCAGCAGGGGACACACTGTAATACATTTGACATTAGTCTTCAGGGTTTGGATCTTAGTGCATAACATATGTCATATTTCATGCATATCTTGATTTACAGCTCCACAATCTACTGTTCTACATACTAGCTGATTCTCAGAACAACCTCTGTTAATTCATGCTGTCAAAGCCATATTTTCTGTGCAGAACCTGTACACATTCTATTTCTACAACAACATACCAGAATAAACACAACAGTTGGTGGTTTTGGTTTTTATTGTACTTATATGACACAGTGCTCTGCTACTGCCTATCCTTTCAATGACTATTAGTCTGGCAAACTTTTCTTTAATAGTTAGACACAGAAACAGTAAACAATTTACTCCTTATTTATTTCACTATATACTGCAAGTTATATCTGTACTGACTAGCCTGTTAGCGCAGACTTGTCAGTCTGTCCGCATAGGCCACAGCATTGCTAGCACGCTGCACTGCAGCTGTAGGGGGAGAAAACTAATATTATGCATACCTGTCTATCACATACTCAGACTAGAATTTGGTACAGCTATATCTGGGATACTTACAAACTGCTGGAACATTGTTGTCCGGAGTGTCTTGGATCCACTGGTCCAAGAGCACCCCCTTCCTCCACTTTAGGTTGGCATAGTGATGCTGTACCTGCTCACCAGTTCGGGTGATGCCAGTGGCACTGTTGAGATTGTGTGCCAGATGGTCCCAGGCCTCCACTTTACACTGTGAGCTGTGGTACTGGCCCTGCAGCAGTCTGTCATCAATTTTTGTTACAAGGAGCCCAGGCATGAATCTGGACTCCAAAATGCCCCAGCGCTGCACCCGAAAGTGCGAACCCTCACCAACACCTAACATAGTTCCTACTCAGAGCAAGCTACAACAGATTCTGACAGTATTCCAGCCTGTGTCATTTAAATAAGGCTATTTTCCCACCCTTTGCCATCATTGGACCATTTTGAAAATGCTGAGCTCAGCTAAGTGGTGCACAAACCCGCTAAGCCGGTTTGAGCAGTGCTTAAAGAGGCAATTGCTGAGCACTTATTAACAATGCACAAATCCGCTTAGCTGAGCTGACTGCTGCTTAGCATTTATGTCTAAACAATGCTTAAACCAGATAGGCATAGCTGAGCATAGCTAAACATTGCTCACTTTTCATTTTTAGGAAATATCAGAATAATGAATTAATTACTCATTACTGACATACATTAGGATTTTAGCTGTATATTCTTATTTATCTCCTATGGGATGTTTAAGCAATGCTGAGCAGAGGGCCATAACGCACACACCCACTCAACTATGCCTAGACATACCTGAGAATGGAAAAAAAATGAATTAATAGACCCACTTTATTTATATGTATTTGTAATCCTTGTCAATCACAATAAGGGAAATTGTAAGGGGACACATAAGCACATATTTTAAATATTGCTCTTATAAACTTAGAAAGTGTGACTGTGGTTTTCTAGCTAATCATTGCCAAGTCACTTGGGGTTTAAGTCAGAACATAATGACATACATTTGGGTTTCAGACTTCATACCCTTCAGGAAACCCGTGCTAATGCATAACCTGTTATTCTATCAACTTTCCAAGTTTTTAAGAGCAATATTTAAAATGTGACCCTATTTTTGGGCCTTTTGTCCCTCATTATTTATGGCTTTGTACAACTTTCTTGTTCTAGGAGATTGAGAGGTATGTGAGGCAGACATCTGGAAATTCTGAGGAAACCTGTACAGTTGAGAGGTATAGCCGTCTGGCTCTTTTTGTGTTTAGAGCCATACTGCTCTTTTGCAATGCACGGTGTGTGTGACAATACCTGTCACACACCCCCTGCATTGCTTCCTAGTGGGATAGGTGCTTTCAGTGTCTGCAGGCACTGAAAGCACTTGCAAAGTGCCGTATGGCACTTTGACAATGCAGCGGGTGTGTGGCAGTACCTGTCACACACCCCCTGCATTGCTTCCTATCCAGACTTCCTGCTTTCAATGTCTGCAGACACTGAAAGTGCTTTGAATGTGCTGTGCAGCATTTTGACAATGCAGGTGGTGTGTGACAAAACCTGTCACATACCCCCTGCATTGATTTCTTGCTCCCCATCTATTTCAGTGTCCGTGGACACTGTTTTATTAATTTTATTTGATTTCAGCATTCATGGACACTGAAATGCATTTAAAAAGTGCTGCATGGCAATTTCTGTGTGCAGGGGGCATGTTAGATGTGCGTGCACTACTTAAACACGCCCCCTGCACTCAGTAATGTTGGTATCCATTTAGCCTTAGCAGTAGCGCGCCTTCATGAATATGCAAGGTGAGCTTCTGTTAAAGCCAAGGGTAAATGGACACGGTTCATTTTATGCAGGAAAAGCACAATTCCTGCACAGAGTTTATTGAATCCTGGGGCATAGTTTGGGCTCAGTAAATGATATTGTTGAAATTTGAAATTTTGTTGCTTGATAAAGAAAATAAAGTTTTGTTAAAGGGTGCTGAAGTGTGCAAATTATGTGTTGTTTGAGGTAAGAATTTTCCCAAGATATTGACATTGACCAGAAAAAGTACAAAACATCTGTCTTTCTGAATGTGTATACATATATATATATATATATATATATATATATATATAGAGAGAGAGAGAGAGCACACATGAAAGAACCACAGACACACACACACACACACACACACACACACACACACACACACACACACACACACACACACACACACACACACACACACACACGACATAAGGAGTGTTATCACATATTGAATGTACAAGGGTGTGTATGAGATAGCCATCTGTACCAATGTTATGGACACATTTTCCTTCAGGATACAATGTGATTCAGCGGACTTGTTTACAGATGAAATTAATGACAGCTGTCAGCAGTAAAACTAGAGATGTCATGTATCCTTACTTAATCAACATTCATTTTTATAAGTCTTGCATCACAGAAAACATAAAACATTTCTTCATACATATTCAGTAGGTGAAGTTCATTTCTAAACTTCCTGAAAAGTTATTATCTGAATGTATGCACCAAGTTCATTTTGATTTTATTGTTTTTGTAAGATTATCTGCCATATAACCTGAGTTGTCAGCTCTTCTGTTGTAAATGTCATTTGTATTGTTAGTCCACAAGGTCACCCTTACTGTTGGTGAAATTTCACAAACATGAAAGAGCATGGCTTACAGATCTATAAAGTGAAAAGAAGAAAGTCATTTTTGCATTTGCTTTTTCTTCCAGATTCCATGCTGTTATTTTTGCTGAACAGTAAATGCGACAGAAAAATATGTTTCTCAGAAAGAAAATGAAAAGAGATAATTAATTTCAAAAACTTCTAAAATATTATGTCTTGACATGTTATTGAAACACATGCTGCACTACAGAGCATCTACGTCTCAGTTTACAGTTTGTGCAGTTATTATGGCTTTGAGCTGTAGTTCCCATGGTACAGTGTTTGATTCTCTCAGCCCTTGTTTGTCTACCATGTGACAATGAGCAAGTCATTTAACCAGACACTGCTCCTGGATCACCTCTGAAAAGGGGCTGTATGTGTAATGGGCCTACCTGGCTAATAAACAGGATTGCTATTTATTATTTTTTTCTTAATTTTATCAGTTCAACTTACTCCTGTGTAATATAACTGCATAGCCAGAAAACATGTTTGAAATACACAGTGCAACTTATTCTGCATAATGGCTTTAATGGCATGTCTGGTGACCTGTCTAAAATAATTTTCTATGCCCTGTACCCACTAAATGCTATGATATGGTTCACCTCCACTGAAACCTAAAATGACCATCTAGTAACTAGGGAATGACTGACTGAATGAATGAATGAATGAATAAAGTTATTAAGAGAACGTATTAGCTAACATAATACTAATGCTGATTTCTTTATTATAGTATTAACATAGTCAAGATACAACCCTTTTTATTTTTGTTTTTTTCTTACCCTCTAAGTACTTCAGGATAGGAGACAATCAAAGTAAACTAAGAGTTGATTAAGTGCATTAACTCTTCTACAATAAAAAATATATGTGTTTTTTCCTAGAAGCTAAACAAGTGCATGTTTTGTGACCACTGGAGAAGGAACTGTGCTGAGGAAAACATCAAAAGGATAGTAATAATATGTGGAATCTTTAAGAGACACTGCATTTATAAATACTTTTTTTAATAAATGCTCAAGTTTGGTGTTCTTCAGTAGTGACATTAAAAAATTCTGTGGAAACTCACTACATGACAGACTTAGGTGAAGATTCATAGACAAGTGCTGTGTGCCTATCCAGCACTAAATGCTGTATAACAGATAGACTAACATGTTACAAAATTCATCTGGTATATACTGGTATATACTGTACCAATATACCCAACAAAGGACTGACTGCATAGTTTATCAGATGGGATGCATTATGGAAAAGAGCAATGAAGGAGGAGTATAACAAAGAAAGATGTGGATGTCACCACTATGACATGCTACCATGGCATACTTCATGCTCAGTCGACCAACAACCCCCTCACACAGACGACAACTGCAAGGCCAGAAAATCAAGAAACACCACATGTTGGCCAGCAGATTCGAAAAACCACATTTATTTTTGAAGAAGTACAGACCGGTTTAGGTCTAATGACCTTTATCAATGTAACATTTAGAATCCGCAAAACACTTGCAGATATATTGACACCATGATTTGAACACACCAATCAAAAAACAAAGCATGCTAATGCCCTCATCAAGAGTTAAAGGTATATGCAATATATATATATATATATATATATATATATATATATATATATATATATATATATATAAAGTGGTACACCAAGTAATCAAAATGTACATGCATTATATATTAAATACATAAAAATACATATAAATATACATACTTAACCAACCTTAATAAAATAATGTTAATGTCTAACAAAATATATATGAAAAAATTAATGAATACATGATAAATACATCAAAATGACTATATATACATGTACCATAAAAACTAACCTACAGTAACACACTAATGACTTGTTAATGTCTCACAAAATGTTCCATATGTATATGTATATGTATATATACAAATATATGTTCTTGTATTCAAATGAAACTAGATCTATATATTCTTATAGTCAAATGGAACTGGATCAATATTCATAAATGGACATTTAAACCTGGGGGGAACAAACCACCCAGATTAATGATCCAAGATCTTTCTTTTTTATTAAGAATAGCATGCCATTTGCTCTTGGAGAATTTATAACCCACAATTCTGTCAATGATGGTGAATGAAAATCTCGCTGTCTTATGAACCTGAACATGTTTATACAGTGCATTGGTGATTACCTTGTTACGTATATTACTCAAATGCTCAGAAATTCTAAGTTTAAAGGGCCGAGATGTCTGGCCTATATAAAAAGCTGAACATTGACATTCAGCAAGGTAAATCACCCAACAACTGCTACAATTGGACAATGTACAGATTTCAAAGACTTTGGATGTATTTCTGCTTGAGAATTCTTTGGATTTGAGTACATACTTAGAGAAGGTACAATGTTCACAGGGGTAACATCCATATGATGTAAAACCCCCAATGGTCCTTTGTATTTTATCATACAACTGGACGGGTGGATGTTTCTTAAAATGATTGAAATGTCCCCCTAGAGTGACTCCCTTTCTATAAGAGAACTTGTATCTATCATCTAATATGGTTGCCAGATGTTCTTCAGCAAACAGTATATCCCAATATTTATTAATGACCCCAATCAAAAATTTAGTATTCTTACCATATGTAGTGGTGATTCTAATCTTAGAATTACATCTAGATTTAGATTCACCATAGGTCATTAACTGCTCTCTAGGCATTCTATCTACAAGATGTCTAATCTCAGATAGATGACCCTCTGAGTAACCTAGTTTCATAAATCTTTTGGTGAGGTCTTGATTACATAATTCAAGATCAACTGTTCTTGAACAAATTCTCTTGTTCCTCATGTAGTGGGATTTGGGGATGTTTCACATAATGTGACCTGGATGACAGATGGAGGCATGTAGTAACAAATTTGAACAAAGGGGCTTTCTGTAAACCATGCTGACCAATGTGCCATCTGGCTCTTTAGTAACTAACACATCCAAAAAATAAATGTATATCTTATTGGCTTCCACAGTAAACTGAATTCCCCATTTGTTTTTGTTTAAATAACTAACAAACTTGTTTAAATAAATCACGTCAGACTTCCAAACCATCCAGCAGTCATCCAGGTACCTATGCCAAATATCCATCTCATCCATATATATGTTATGACTTCTATCATATATGACTTGGTGTTCCAAAAATCCCATAAAGAGATCCGCATATATGGGGGCAAAAGCAGCCCCCATTGCGGTCCCTCTGATCTGTAAATAATACTGACCATTGAAAAGAAAAACATTTTTTTGTCAAAACATGCTCCACCAATCCCAACAGAAACTTGTTGAAATCAGTGCTATATAAATTGAGTTCCATAAGCCAGAACTCCAGCACCATAAGTCCGGCCCAATGAGGGATACTGATGTACAATGATGTCACATCCAAGGTGCACAAGAACCACCCATCCTCCAACTGGGAATTTTTAATGATGTTAAGAAATTCCATTCTGTCTTTTATTCTGGTTCTTACACCCTTAAGCAGGGGTTTTAAATATCTAGTAAGATACACAGAAATGGGCTCAATAGGTGAGCCACGACCCAACACAGTAGGTCTTCCTGGGGGGTTGTGGAGGCTCTTGTGCACCTTGGGAAGCAAATAAAGGTAGGGTACAGAGGGTTCAGCAACTTTAAGATGGTGTAGAGTTTGTTCATCAATGATGCACTCAAAATGGGCATGTTCAAGAAATTCATCAATCTCAGCCTTGAATTTGAGGCTGGGATCGATGAATAAATGAATATAAAACCTCGCATCATTGATTTGCCTGATACCCTCCTTTTCATAATCCAACCAGTCCATAACCACTATGGACCGTCCCAGTGCTAACTGATAAAAAAAAAAAAAAAAAAAAAACTGCAGGAGAAGAGCAAATTTCAAACATTGTTTTGTTGTTTTTCCTTGTTTTTTGCTAAGGAGGAAGCCCTGCATCCCCAGATGTGAGATAAGCCTGCACAACCCCTAAACTTTTATATACCAACTCTGAGATTGCAATACTTCTGAGGAAAGGGAATATTCAGAGAAATTACCATCTTGAACTTGGTATATACGTCTGTTTTTTCAGCCTTTCAGACTCTGTATTTTAGGACTCACTCATGCAGGTCCCAAAATTTCAAATAGTTACCATTTTCAACACAGAAGGTGAGACATACTGCAGGGCAGTGCAGTTATTCAGTAAGGCAGTCAGAGGATATATCAATAACCAACTAAATCCGGTTCCATTCAGATAATTAACATAAGAGAAGTGGAACAGGATAAGGTTCCTATTAAAGTGTATAATGCTTGTTGTACAATTCAGTAACACAGACAAAATACTATAATAAACAGTTCTCTGATCACTCCTAGGAATAAAACTAAGGGTATGTGAATCTCAGCAATGAGACACTACAGAAAAATATGTTTATACAGACACTGGAATTAATTGAAGAATTAAATATTTTTATTGAACTGAAAGGACTTCTCTGCAAGGCGGATGCTTCAAATATTTATGACACTAGGTGCTGCTGGTCTTTTCTGATGAGAAGCCCCAATGTTTATACATATACAGATTGAGTTGTGCTGTAGACTTCACTGGCTTGCAGCATAATGTTTCCTAAAATAGGTCTTAATCCCCTAGTGGACTAGTGGTTCCACCAACCTATCACTTACCTTGGACACGTTGAATGCAGGTAAGATGGCCATGATATCTTACAGATGGAACTCCTCTACTGAACAGCATGATGGCCACGCAGCTTCACCTGTATGATAAACTTGACTCCCTGACATGAGTAACAGGTATGATATACAAGTGGAGCAGCCACACCAACAAAATCAGCTACACTCAGCTGCCCTGCTGAGAACTTAAATGAATTTGGGCTATGCTTAGAACAGGGAGTGAGATTCAACAATGCTGAATGTTGTAGAATCCCACTCCCTCTTCCAGGCATTGAAAGACCCCCTTCATGATATCACAGGATCATAGGACCTACCATACCAATCATCTATGCCTTGCCAAATACCTGCTTGCCATTAGGCATTACCTCCTTTCTCAACAGGGTGAAGCCATGTTAGTCCCAGTGCAAACTTGAGGGTACTCATCCAGTTATCCAGGTTTAATTTTAATGTGGATAAGGAGATACACTGCTTGACTTGCAGGAGAAGTCCACTCCAGAGTAGGAGGATGCTGTGTGATTACCTATTCCTCCACTGTGTTTGTTTGTTTACTGATATATCTTGGGGGCTGCGGTTCTAATGTTAGCTGCACTATCTGATTTTTTGAGAAGCAAAATGTCTAATGGCATGTTAAGCAAAGTGCAAGGCACAAGTCACCCTTCAGAAGTCTATAGGATAATGAATAGAGGATCAAAGCTTCCATCCTGCCTTGGTAACTGAATTTCTTTAGTTCAAATATCATTTTTGTTAAGAACATCCAGAGCATTTTTTTTCCATTTTTATTGAGGTACATACCAAAGGTTGCATTACATTCTATAATGGGTTGGATTTGAGTTGCACATAAGGGAATGATCACTTCTTTGGGTCTGGATGAAATTCCCTTGTAATTAGTATTTATATATATATATGTTTGTGTCTTTCGGCTTTTCCCAGTTAGGGGTCGCCACAGCGGAACTCCGGTCCGCTAATGATTGGCAGTAGAGTTTTACGTGCTGGCTTGCCGGGCGTAACGCACAGCCTTCAACGAAGGAATGCCCGTTCACGCATGTCGCCACACAGAAGACGTTCTAACTGAGCATCGAACGGGCAACGTCTAACTGTGAGGCGACAACACTACCGCAGCACCACCACCGCATATATATTTATATATATATATATATATATATATATATATATATATATATATATATATATTTATATATATTTATTTTATATATATTTATTTATATATATATATATATATATATATATATATATATATATATATATATATATATATATATAGCTAAGGACGTCTAGACTACATTTTCTACATGGTGGTCAAAGGAGAGGGAATTCTCTATCCAGGTGCCTGAGCCTCTTGTTGCTTTCTCATTAGACAATGGGGTGTTATCAGCACTGTAAGTTGTAATTAATTGTCCCCAGAAAGGAACAATGCTACATTTTTTGGCACTCATTTTCAGACCATTTTTCAAACACCAGGCATTTACTGACATAAGTTCTTTTTTTTGGGTGGGGGGGTTACATCTTCATGTTTTTGACAATTACACCCAATTTGCAATCATCAGTAAAGTTGTTTAACCAGATGTCCTGGTTTTCAGGTTTGAAGTCAGAGAAGTAGATGTCAAAAAGGAGAGGACCTAGCAAAGCCCATAGGGGAACTCCGGTGGTCAGTTTCATTAATTTTGACGAGACACTTACTATACATATGATGTATATTTTGCCTCTAAGCCATTTTGCTATCCATCTTACTACAAATGGATTGAAGTGTAAGGCCAGAGCTTCCTGGCAATTTCATCATGTAGTATGGTACTCAATGGCTTGGTCTTATAAAGATAAGCACTATTCATAGCATAACCACTATTAAACAGTTGAGCGACATTCTCAAAAAATTTACACAATTCATCAGGGAAGAACTACCATTAAAAAAGCCAAATTGTTGGGATGGAGCTGATTTTTTTTTTTATATCATAGTTAATAAAATCAGGTACGTTAAGCTGCATGTCTTTACAGATCAAATTAGTAAGGGTGATGTGGCTGTAATTTCAAGGGTCTGTTGTAATTCCACCCTCATGATATGTGCAAAACCCAGGGACTGCTCTTCTTACATTTAACCCATGTAACTGCACTGGGTATGCTGCAGAAACAGAAGTGCCTCAAGATCAGACAGTTTGTTATAAAGACGACTGGTATCAAGCAGAATCAATTTAATGTTGTCAAATTTAAAATATGACAGATTTTCATTTAGTCTCACCTGAGATGGATGCATATTGGATCTCATATGAATGACACCAGCTATTAAGCCAATTATTAAAGGCAACTTTTTTTCTCTTGGTATCTGCACATCATTGTTGGTGTTGAAAGAATTCCTCTCAGAACCAGAGTCTTACCTGCATCTGATGTCAGTAGTAAACAGATGGAGCCAGCATCAAGAAACCCAACTTCTACTCTCTAGGAATTTATCAGTTAGCATATTTATGCAGATTGTGCTTGTACCAAAGCAAGAGTCCGCATGACTCTCTGCATATTCCTCTGGTCCTGCGCACCAGGTCATTTACTCCCATTTTGACTAGTAAGGTTAATCTGCCTATAATTTTCACCATCTATTGTGGTTCCACTCTTATGGAGGGGCATTATCATTGCTGTCTGCCAAGATGTGGGAACATGGCCTGGGGCCAGGATTAAGTGGGAGAATTTCAGTAGAGCTGTAGTGAGCACATTTTCAAAATTCTATATTAAGCAGGCAACTATTTTATTTGGACCCATAGAAGAAATCATATTCCTTCATAACTGAAGAGGTGGGAGGGATTTTGGGATGATTTAGTTAAGGATAGGAGTTATGGCAGAAAAAATAGAAGTAAATGTCTTCATTACACCTTTTCCTGAAGACTGATAATTACTCTGCCAACTGGGACCCTAGATTGGCTACCTCAAACTGTGGAGATAAACCAGTACACATTAATGCTTGCCACATTTTCTTCATTCTTATATGTAAATCACTGATTGATTTCGCAGTTGCAGGCGCTGGTTTTGTGTCAAGAGCTGCATGACACTGACAGAGGAACACATGGATGTACAGTGTTACTGATCATGCAGGTGTTAGAACCATAAGATGCTTAGCTTTTAAACAGTTAAGAAATGTTGCACAGACAATCTCACTTAATAAAACACATTAATTCCAATGCTCACCTCCATTTTAAGAGGTCCATAGAGGTAATTTCTTGAGTAAATCTGTGGTTATCCATCCATTTGTATAAGTTTGTTTTGAAGGTGGCCATAGCACTGTTATGTTTGCCATGTAGTGGAAGCTTGTTCTACAGATGGGGGATGTTATGGGTTATGAACCTGTTCCTTCAGTGAGTTTTGAAATACTGCTCATGCAAACTATTTTCTTACTAACAGGCAAATGTGATGCTGCTACCCATGCTAATGTATTAGAGGTCAAACTGAGTTGGTTCCTTTATGTTATGGATTTTGACACCATTGATTTTCTTAGGTAGAAATTGCTGTACCTTTTCTAGTTGAGAAATATGGCTTGTTTGGTACATGATGAAAGGAACATTATATCAATAACATGACTAAGTAAAGGCCTAAACCCTGGAGTTTACTGCTAGTAACAGGTGATGTTGAGGGGGTTGTCCAACCAGCTTAATTTCCTGGGATCTATTTGTGATCCAGTTTACTATCCAATGAGTTACATAGGGATTTACATGTAACTTGAGGATTTTATCTATGATACCTGAGTGTGAGATAGTGTTAAATGTGAGGTCCAGGTATATGGTGTGCACTGATTTGCCTTCTCAGAGTAGTTGCCCAGGTGATGTAAGCACGATCTGACCTTAAAAAATTCTAACCAGCTTGGGTTGAGATTTTCTAGCCTACCTATGTCCTAATTTACTAATTCTATAATGATCCTTTCCATATCCTTTCTGATGAGGCTGGTAAGGCATATGGGTCTGCAATTACATGAGTCCAGTGAAGTCCCATCTTTATGATGTCCTCCACTCATCTGGTATGAAGTCTGGTTGGAGGCTAGTATTGAATAACTCTGTATGGGTTTTGACAAGTTATGCTTCAGGCTAACCAGTAGACAGCCTGATATGTTATGTTATTCTGCCCCACAGAACTAGTGTTCTTGGTCTTGGTTAGCGCCTTGAGAACTTGTTTTTTGAGATTTGAGGGAGTGTAGGTGCAGTATGTGATCTGGGATTATAAGTGGTGGTGGTGACGTTTGAAGTTAATTTGTCTACTACAACATTGGCTATGTCATCTGTGTCCAAGTATGTGGTATATTTTATTACTGTCTCCGTATTGCTTCTGACATTTCTTGTTGTTGTGTCTTTCAGCTTAACTCAGTTAGGGGTCACCACAGCAGAACTCCGGTCCGCTAATGTTTGGTAGTGGATTTTTACGTGCCGAGTTACCAGCCCTGGTGCACAACCTTCAACGAAGGTACGCCCATTCACACATGCCTCCACACAGAAGACGCTCTAGCTGAGAATCGAACGAGACAACATCCTGCTGTGAGACGACAACGCTACCGCAGCACCACTACCACGGGATTTGTTTCTGACATTTCTAACATGGTTAAATAAAGTTTTGTGATTTATCCATTGGCTAGGTGTCTTATATTTACCTTCTGTCTGGGTTTGGTTGATTTGATCAGGGTCCGGAGTACATTGTCAAGTTTAACAAGTGCATTATTGGCATGTTAAGAGTTAAAGCTCTCCCTCTCTCACTCTCTCTCTCTCTCTATATATATATATATATAGATATATAGATATACACACACACACACACACACACACACACACACACACACACACACACACACACACACACACACACAAACACACACACACACACACACAAAATATAGATGGATAGGTAGGTAGATAGATATTTCTTTCTCTGTTTATATATATATATATATATATATAGTGTGTGTGTGTGTGTGTGTGTGTGTGTGTGTGTGTGTGTGTGTGTGTGTGTGTGTGTGTGTGTGTGTGTGTGTGTGTGTGTGTGTGTGCGCGTGTGTAGGTATTTAGGGAAATCTAAGATGGCCATGTGTTTGGTGGCAGCAGGGCTGTGGAGAGAGTTAGTATGAGGAAATTGCTCTCTACTGATGATATTAGTTAGTCAGTTAGATATTAGTTAGAATGAATAATAGTACCTTGTTTGCAATCATCAGCAAACTTGTGCGCCTACACTCTTCGATTATTGGTGTCTTATTCTGGAAAGTCTTGATCCCACTCTTTCTCCTGCGATGAATTTTTGTGCAAGCAAAATGGCACTTTATGCTTTACTTCATGCCAATAAATGTCTCTAAGCATGCAGGAATTATTAATGAGGGAGGTTAATGTGACAATCTCTGAATGAATACAATAAAGTAGGAAGCTAACTAAACAGTGCTACTATGTTTGTTTTTGGGGAAGGGTCACATATACACACTGTGCTTGTGCAAAAAGCCTGTGTTTCTTGTAGCTGCATGGCTCTGCACTGATGAGCCTTTCAGTAACATGCATTGTTGTGCTATGATGGACAACAGGATGCACAAATGGATGAGTATGTGTACAAATGTACCATTTTACTCCTTGAGTTATCTCGCTTGAGGGGACATGGCTTCCTCATACGATTTGAATAGCTGGGATTCTGTGTAGTGTCTGAGGGAGAGCAAGATGTCCTTATTCTTCCTCCATTTGGTCTCTGAAAAGAGGCTGCTAGACTTTTATGGTGGCCATTGTGCAAGATAGATCCCCTTGATGAGCTGGGTAGGACACTTAGTGATATTACTGGCATCACCCACTCTTGTGAGCAATGCAAGACATTGTTATAATAAACCATACCACTCAACTTCTTTGCACAAGATTTTTGGATAAAGTCAAAAAATAATAGAGGGATAAAGGCCAAAATCAGGGATATTTTTTAAATATCATTCTAGGCTACTTAAAACAATAACAGAACTATATATTTTGCATAAACGTCATTTTTTAACAATAAGCATTATGAAACACAGATGACTGGCATTATTGACTGACTGAAATCCTCAGTAATTTACCAGATAGTCAATCAATTTATAAGAGACAAGGCAAAAATATAAGGCAAAATCAGAGACATTCCACAAAATCATGGACAGCTGAGAGATATAGCGATGACCTGTCATGGTCCCAACCTGACCTGCCTTGACTAGTGTGATGCAGACATTAGAGTTTTACTTTAAATTTTAACTTTTTTTCTACTCTGTTAGCAGATCCTCCAATATACTGAGTTATTCCTACTTTATTTTACAGCAACTAAGGAGTGGTTTGCAACATCAAGGGATGTCCCAGGAGGAGAAACACCTCTCCTGGCAGCAGGCTGTATATACTGTGTACACTACTCTAATTTTATGTGTAACATATTTATGTACTAATTTGTTCTTTTTTCTCTTCCTTCGGCAGGTCCAGTTGTGGTTGCGGCTGAGAAGGACCACTGATCACCAAGTTCACCAACTGGCACCTCTGATAATGAGTTGACATTGGTCATTTGGGCCACCTGTCAGTAGAGGAATGGAGGTTTTTCTGCTGAAGGCAACTTACAGGTGTTACTGGAGGCCTCCTTGGCTATTTCTAATAAGTTTAATGCTGGCTACTATTCTGATGGTGGCCTGGAAGAATCCACTTGTGGTCTTCTGGAATCAGTTGTGGAGGTCAGATTCATCCAAGATATGGTGACAGTTAGAATTCCAGTAAAGCAATAGAGTATCTTGAACCTCTGATGGCACAGCCTGAAAATGTCAGCCATTGAGGTGACTGATGTCTGTGTTGGTTGACCTCTGGGCCTACTTTTCTTTGACAAGATACCCAACCTATTGCCCAGTAAGGTGTTCCCTTATCTTGTGGATCTCTCTCCATACCTCGTTTGTTGTCCAGTCTTCCTTATCACCAGATATCCACCCTCTGGTTTTTGACAATTAATTGTTGTACCTATCTTTTGTGTTAATACCACTCCTGTCTGCTTGTGCTCATAGTTTTGTTTGCTAGCCAGGTCTTGTTACCATGCTTTCACTTTCTGTCTTTCCCACAACCATTCCTCACTACCTTTCCCACCTACCCTTCATCTTCTTATATTACAGATAGGAGTCTTCTCTACAAAAATACTTTTCCTTCCCTGATGTGTCATTCCTCATGTTTATCCACATATGTCTCCTCGGTGTACTAGTCCTCCTTTGCTAATTTTCCTATTTCCTGCTTTCTTCCATACATTTCTGATGAACTGCAAACTTTGCTATACTGGCCCATCTTGGGCCTTCTGCCACCATTCACATGGGAGTGATGCGATGCTCTGCTGCATTTGTGAGTGTGCATAACTATGGGCACACTCAATCAAGTGTATAGATGTAAGGCATGGAACTATTACTAAATGCCAAGCCAGTCCAATGTGAGCTACAACAACCTATTCAGCAGTCCAGTCAGATGAAAGGAATACTTCCAGTAGCTTCTGAATGAAGAAAACCACACAGAACCTGTAGTACTCCAGACAGAGCCTATGATGAAAGAAGTAGTAAGAACAGCAACAGGGAAAATGAAGTCAGGGAAAGCAGCCGGCTCTGATAAGGTCACAGCAGATCAAGATGTTGGGTGAGATAGGAGAGAAATGGCTTTTGAGGGTACTCCTATCAGTGTGGAAAGATGTATCACAGATGACTGGAGAATAAGCACATGAGTGCCAGTGTACAAGAACCATGTGGATATCCACAACTGTGGCAGTTACAGAGGTATCAAACTCTTGTTACACTGCATGGAAGCTCAGAGAGGGTGCTTGATAAATTAATCTGCAGAGTAGTAGAAAGTATGATGGGAGATGAGCAGTTTGGATTTGGGTCAGTATGCAGCACAAGTGACCCACTGGGAGCAGTGAGACAGTGAGTTAGGAAGAATCTAGAGATGAGGAAGGAGTCCAATCGGGCATTCCAAGACTTGGAGAATGCATAAGACAAGGTCCCATGAAAACTGATTTGAGCGGTCCTGAGGTTGTCTGAAATCTGATAAACTTTAGTAGAATTAGTGTGGGCTATGTAAGAGGACCCAATTACTCAAGTAATAACAGTGAGCATTCTCACAGACTAGTTCCCAGTGGGACTGGGTGTGAATCAATGTTCAACTCTGAGCCCACTGCCACTCATACTAGTGACAGACTGCATTAGAAAGTAGGCCAGAGGGGATAGATCAACAAAGTTGTTATATGCAGATGATGTGGCATTACAGACAGACTCTGAGCAAGAACTTCAACAAAGGATAGGGGGATGGGATGCAAAGTTGAAGGCACATTGGATGAAACTGAGAACAGATAAGGCAGTTATAATGGAGCAAATGGGGAAAATCAGAATAAGCTCAAAACAGAGACAGAAGGGAAAGTAGTAGAACAGGCTAGCAGCTTCAAGTATCTGGGAGGGGTTATTGAGAAGAACAGAAGTGTGAATGAGGAAGTCAAAGCTAGAATCAGGTGGACTGGTTAACTTCTTTGACAGAAGAATAAGAAAGAAGCTGAAAATTAAGGTGTACAAAATGGTGTGTAACCAGTACTACTGTATGGTACAGAAACCTGAATAATAAAGGCAATGCAGTTGAGGAAGCTACAGGTAATGGAGATTAAGTGTCTGAGATGAGTGGTAGGATGCAAACTGAGGGGCAGATGAAGAAATGAGGACATCAGAGCAGAAACCAAAGTAGAATTTGTGCAGGCTATGTAAGAGGACCCAATGACCCAGTTTAATTTAATTCCTACTTGTTGCCCACTTTAGCATGGGTTTGTATACTGCGCACTTAAACACACACTGCTGTGCAGTGGAGGATACTATTGGTCATTATAGATGCAAACTGGGGTCTATATCATGAAATCGAACTTCCAAAATGTCGAACACCATAAGTTCGAACTTGGAAGATCGAATTTGGACATCGAACTTTCAAAACAGCAAATTTTTTCCCAGGGAAAACATTCACTGTTCCAAAAAACACATACATAACACAATCACACCAAACACCTACAAAACCTACACCACTATCTATGCACTATCCTTAACCCAGCCCTAACCCTAAAGTCCGTCACTACCGCACACTTACCTGACCCACGCCCTAACCCTAAAGTCCATCACTATCGCACACTTACCTGACCTGTGCCCTAACCCTAAAGTCCGTCACTACCACACACTTACCTGACCCACACCCTAACCCTAAAGTCCGTCACTATCACACACTTACCTGACCAGTGCCCTAACCCTAAAGTCCGTCATTACCCATTTGTACACTTATCTTGACCCGGACCGAAAATGCCGAAGCTGCAGAAATGGCCAACCAAATTCTTTCCCTGGGAAAGAATTTGGGTTTCTGTGGCTTCGACATTCTCACCCTTTGAACTACCAAGTTTGGCCTTTCAGTATCCGGCGTTCTCAATGTTTGATTTTGCGATAGGAACCCGCAAACTCTTAGATAATTTTCCATTAGTCAACTGCTTGTGCTCAGGTCTATATTAGATGAACGAAGAATCAAAATGTTGAATACAACATAATCAATACACTTTGATCGAACGTTCATCTAATTGTACCCTTAAAATAATGAAAACTGGAGTTCCGAAAAGTTTTGTTTGTCCCACACCTTCCGTACACTAACATGCAACACACACACATACAACTAATACATATAAACCCATACATTCTCACATCATTTAACAACTTTCAAACCTAAACACACTCTTCTACTTTTAAAAGAAAGTCGGGGGCTTCCCCCGCCACACCCCTCAATGTGGGGGGCTTTGCCCTCCACACCCCCCTAACTATATATACCAACTCCAAGATTGCTCTACATTGGGGAAAGGGCAATTACCTGGTAATCACAACATGCATACACAAGTACGGAATTCACTTACCTAGCCATTCCAGACAGTGTAGCATCCTTATGTCACAAGCTACACTCACGACCATGGCCAACTAAAACTTTTTGGAACTCCAGTTTTCATCTTTTTCAGTATTCGATTAGAAGAACGATCGATCAAAGTGTGTTGAGCATGATGTACTCAACATTTTGATCGTTCATTCATCTAATATGAACCCTTGTGCTCCATTGGAGGTTTCTCACTGTTGTGCTTCATTGCTTGGTTAGTCAATCAGCTGAGCCTCTGAGGTTCCTCCAAAAGTCTTACTCATTAAGCCCCTCACAGTTTAGAACTTTTTCTTGTCCCTTAGCAATATCTGGTCCTTCTCTCCCTGTTACTGACTGTTTTATGTCACCTAGCATCATGAATGGACAATTTTCTAGCATTTCTCTAGCCATCTTGATCAACATGGGCATCCTGAGGAAATGTAGCAATTGCCTCATGTACACTGACAATACACTTCTCTTAATTCACACCAATTCAATATGTGAATGATGCATCTATGTTAAGAATCTAGAATCTAGGCTCTCTCTCTCTCACGTATCAGTATATCCAATACTGACAAGGTTGTCAGTACACACACTTCACCTCCTGCACCATCCATGCATACAACACCTAAGCCTACATATGCAGAGGTTCTCACTAGAAGCCTACCTAAAGATCAGAGACCTCCCAAACATAAACACACTTCATTTAATACATTCCTATTAAATCACAGTACACATACAAATGCATGCACGTATGTCTCACCAAACATGCCCCTATGGCAAAACAGAAAATAAAATGTTTTAATCATAGGTGACTCCATTGTGAGACACACAGATACACCACTCATCAGGCTGGATAAGGAAAAGGTCACAGTCAGACATCTGTTAGGTGCCAGGATCCACCACATCACACATAGTCTCAAGTTTCTCAACATCAGGCACTGTTATGACACTTTCCTAGTTCATATTGGTGTGAACAACTTGAGATGCACCTCACTGGACTATATGAAGACAGACCCAGGTGGGTATGTCTCTAAGCAGTATTCTACCTTCACCTAGGATGATGCCTCAATGCAAAAAAAAAAAATGATTGACTTTAACAATTGGTTTAGTTTCTGATGTCATTCTAGGGGGGTCCAGTACCTGTCAGCCTGGGATGATATGGCTGATAGATCACGATGCTATGCCAGAGATGTTCTCCACCTGTCACTTCTGGGCTTTTGGCTACTGGCTAAGGCTCTTTCCACCCCCATAGTACCATTTTAGGGAATGTCACAAGAACAAAATTCCTGATGTAAAAATATCCTCAAAAACACATAAAACACAGCACTTGGAAGGAAAAAAAACACTTCAGTTCCACGTAATAACGTTCAATCAGCTTTATGTGTTATTCTGTGGAAATGAAGTGTTTTTTTTTTTCCTTCCCAGTGCTGTGTTTTGTGAGTTTTGCTGTTTTGGTCTGATTGAGGCACTGTTTCTTCTTTTTTATTGGTTTGTGATCCTCAAACAAATACTAGGAGTCTAAATCTGAAACTGCACTTACTAGAGGCACTCCACACCTTGGAAAATACAGACATCTGTGCAGTCACAGAGACCTGGTTCAAGGCCATGGAGAGCAACACAGCCATACTGGGATATAATGCTTCCACATGTTCAGATCACAGAATGAACGAGTGAAAACTGAAGGAGCTGGAGTATCAATATTCATCAAAGATAAATATACCTCCGATCTGGTTAAACAGAATAATTCCTTAGAGCTCCTTCATTTGCAAATAACTATAAGAAAGACCCCTCTCCAAGTTATCATCAACTATAGATCCCCCTCTAAGAACCATGATATCTACACTACCTACTTGGATCTACTTGATTCACTCAAAATATAACCAAACTCCCTGGTCATGGGTAGATTAGGTAGATTATACATATAAAAAAACAGTCGCCCAAAGGTTCTTGGAATTCGTTAACTCAAATACCTTGGAGCAGATAGTTGCCACCCCCACAAGGGGCCCAAACATTCTAGAATTGGTACTCACCAACACGGTAGAAAGGTGCACCACTACAAGTGTGCGATCCTCCCTTGTGAAGTCTGATCACAAATCAGTCTCTTTCAAAGTAACAATAGCACCATTAAACTGCTCCAGAAAGATAAACATAATGCCATATCAGTCCATACCAACTTGTTAATCCTGACCCAGTGATGTTTGCTCTTCTCTCCTTTTAACAAAAAGCCACTGTCCTACAAAAGGTACCCTGGATGAACTGCCTGACATGCAAAATTCAGAACCACCAAAAGCCATATAACCTCCCAAATCCATACTTTCTCCATGGGCACCACCCAACCAATCTTCTCCTTCAATTGGGCTATCTTATCAGCTGGCAAGCAAAACAACCCTGTTCAGCAAACACCAATAATCCTAGAAAATCCAATGCCTTAGCTGGACATTCCAACTTCTGCCTAGCCAATGGGACTCCCAACACCTCACACATCCCTAAAAACTCACATAAACCTTCAAACTCTCCCTCAAACCCCTCATCTACTATCAAGAAATCATCCAAATAATGCAGTGCCCTCTGCATATCAACCTACTGTTGCCAAACCCAATGTAGCACCATGTTAAATCTCTCAAAAGTAGCACAAGACAATGAACATCCCATTGGCATAGCCTTATCAAAGTAAAATTTGGTCCATACTACTATGTCTAGTAATGACCACTTCTCCTCTTGTACCGGCAAAAGTCGAAAGGCAGTTTCAGTGTCCACCTTCACTAACCACAGATCTTTAGACTCCTGAATAGCCTTCACAGCATCATCCAGAGATACATAATTGACCTTGGCATCTTCAACTGAAATTAAATCATTATCAGAACTCCCTTTTGGGTACAATAAATGGTGAATAATCCTAAACTCACCAGCCATCATCTTAGGAACAAAACCCAACACCAAAATCTTGGAGGTTTATCAAAAGGCCCCAACAACCTGCCCACCTGCAGTTCCTTCTCTACCAAATACCTCAAATATATATTCCTTCCCCAGTACAAATTCCTACAAACTACCCCATCCCCAATTACCATTGATTCAATAGAAACCCCCTGAGAAAAAAACTCAATTACCTCTTCCTTAAGAGAAGAATCTGGAAATTGCTGGAGCATACACCGCAATACCTCCATCTTAATGGGATAATGAGCCCCCTGGCTATACACTTGTCCCCCAAAAAGACACCCCTCCTGATAACCCATGAAAATTATCCATAGCTCAGAGACTCTGATACCCCTGGAAAGAAGAAGGGAAAACACCCACATCAGCTGAAAATGAACCCAGAGTCACCAAATTTGCCTCCCGCTGACCACATTGCACCAACAGATGGCTCTCTGTACACTTTGAAAAAGCATGCAAGAACTTACACCCTACCCATGAACAATGCCCGGCATTGCATTAAAAGACTAACACACTCTCCCCTTTTCCCCTTGCCTTTCTCCCTCTGCTAGCAACCCAAAAATTATCCATCATAATAGCTAGCCATATGTCTGGATGTCTTACTTCCCAGTGGAGAGAGTGATCAACTGCTTTCCACTTTTGAAACCTCTGGTCATACCATAACAAAACAGCCCCTGGCTGCAAACACTGAGCCTCCTGAATCATCATGAAATAAGCAAAAGTAGCAAAAGATCCTTGTTATTTGCCATCTTTGATTCTACCAGTCACTGCACCCCTTCCACATAAATTAATTCAAAGACTTCAACATATTTCCCTTTCCAAATCTTCTCCTTAACTGAGGTTGGAATGTGAGGGGTCAGACAAAACTGTCCCTGCCACTTGCCCCAAACCCTGCATAGCTAACCAATCACCAGGCCATATGCCAAAATCTGACCCAACTTCAGAACATGATCCTATCCCCCCTACAGATGATCTCATGCCCACCCACCAACACCCATTCCCTACCCTTCCCATTGCTTGCTTCATCCTGCTGCATCTCGTAACCTTGCATTATATCCCTTACAGCACCACCAGCTTCCCCCAACCCCTGATAGACTTCATCCTCAGCTACCCAACAATCATACCGCACACACTCAAGTCCTACCCTACCTAACGGGACTATCAACAGAATATTAATAACCAGTCTTTCTGTCCTGAGCCACTCCAGGTACCGTAGAATCCACAGCAACCACATCTCTCAACTGCCATGCCTACTTACCATGAGCTGCTGATCTGTTCTTCAGAGTCGGACATCGTCTCTTCCAACTGGACTTGCCCATATCATCTGCCATGCTGGAGCCATTATTAGGCACCTCCTGAAAGAGCTCCTCTGCCTGTGCAACAATGGCCTCCCACCTCTACCATAGATTCTGCAAATACACCATCTGCAACAAAAGAAAGACACATTAAGGCAACAAGAAAAACTTTTAAAATAGCCAACAACAACCTAACAACTGCCTCACAGTCAAAGCCCACCGACCCAATATCAACAAAACTACAACAACCTCTACACCACAATCAATCCTCCCATACAGAAGCAGGAAAAAGGATACACAGCATTTATCTGTACATCTAGTTATGCATTGATGCAAATCAATGTGCACCTCTGTCTCTTTTACAGTGCTCCCGTGATGCAGTAATACAAATCCACTGCAAACTCTCCACGAACCTCCACGGCACCCCAACTTGAGAAAATGCCCACCTGTCGCAGTTCAGCAAAACCATAACATTTCACCATATGAAACATATATGCTTTTCTTTTTGCCTTAATTAAATGTTCCTATATCTTTTTTTATTTTTATCTTAATTAAATGTGCCACACAGAAAAGGGGTTGGAAGACACCCAATGGTCCTCCCATCCATGTCCCGCAACCAACCCCTTACTACCTCATGCTGCATTGAACTCCATAGATCTCAACTGTACAGATTTCCACACAATGTCCAGACTTTTGCTCCATATTCTTGGTCCATTTCTCACAGCATTATCGTTTTCTGTCAAATCACTGGTAAATCATAGTGTTAAAATCAGAAATTAATGACAGACATTTGAATTTCAAATTTCTTGTATTGAATGCAATACCTCTCAACTGTACAGATTTTCCCATAATATCTAGTATCCCATCCCACACTTTTGGTCCTCCCCTCACAACACTGTCCTTTTCTGTCAAATCGCTGTCAAATCATGGAGGATTAAGGTCAGAAACCAATGACAGACATTTGAATTTCAAATTTCATACTCTTCCAAAATTTCCTGTTAATACAAAACCTGTTATTCTATCAGTTTTCTAAGTTTCTAAGAGCAATATTTAAAAAGTGTCCCTATGCGTGTGCCTTTGCCCACTCATTACCAACTGCTTTTCCAGATTGCTTGCTCTAAGAGGTTGAGAAGCATGATGAACATGGCTGGGCCAAAACTTACCACAGCATGCTTATGCCAGTGCCAATAAAATAAGAAAAAAGCATCTTTCTTACTGGATCTGCTTCAGTGATCCAGCAACTCAAAGGCAGAAACCAAAACTGTTTTTTTTTTTTAATTAAATATTCACAATGACCAAATGCTCCAGCAGGTGAGCTCCTAGCTTCTGCAGAAAGCCTGCCATGTGATCCCTCCTCCACCAACAGTTAAATCTACCTGCTAATGCACAGCCAGCACCATTACAAGTGATGCACGACTTGGAAGGCTGCCATCCATCCCTTTAAACCACAGCCTCTCTGTGGTAAAACAACACTGCAAAAGGGGACCAAGTGACTACACATATAAATCACCACCAACGTGAAAGATAAATACCAAGAGACAAAACAGCAAACAACAAACATGCCTCAATGAACCAACATACCAAAATGACATCAACAATTCTTGCACCCTAGACCACTCGAGAAAGGCTTCCAACCCTTCAGTGACTGCACAATAAATTAAAGAACAGTTAAACCAAAGTGGCCAAAGCCTCAAATCACTCAAAAGAAGCCGACAAAAGAAATGATAGTTGAAACAAACAAGCTGCTTTCCCTGTACCCTCCAAGCCATTCAAAACCATGCTTTTTCTGCATCCACTCTAAACAGAACTATTAAGGAAAGAACAGACACAAGAAGAAGAAAAAAAAAATCACAGAGACTACATACACATAACTACCTCCTCACTTCCACCATTACTAACTCAGAGTCTACCTGTTGAATACAGTACCTACAGGATGTCCTGGATGTAAAACTTATAGTGAAAAGTCCATGGCAAAATGCAAATTTCTCCTAAAAGTTAGACTCCTATAAAACTACTTTAAGTTCCACCTTACATCTACCTCACTTCCAATAGTCCCTTCACAAATTAACCCTTCCCTTTCCAACTCAACAAGCCCATCTATGTTTTATAAGCTTAAATCCCTTCACTAAAATCACCCACCCCCACCCCATTTAACTCTCAATGCCTTTGCCAGAGATGTGGGTGGCACAATGGGGCAGTGGCTAGTGTTGTCACTTCACAGCAAGAGGTTGTCCGGTTTGATTCTTGGCTGGGGTGCGTTCTGTGCAGAGTCTGCATATCCTCCCTGTGTTTGAGTGGGCTTCCTCTGGGTGCTCTGGTTTCCTCCACATTCCCAAGACATGCTGTAGGTGGATTGGACATTCTAAATTGGCCCTAGATGTGAGTTGTGTGGGTGTGTGCCTTCTGAGGAAGGT
>NC_056730.1:261785584-261878084 GCF_019279795.1 Protopterus annectens
AAGTAGGCGATATGAGATAGAGAATAGTTTGAGTCTTTTGAGTCTGTCCATAAAGGACAAGTGTTTAAGGCCTAGGATCCACTTTGTGAGGTGCTTTTGCTGCCTCTCCAGTTGTTGCAGGTGTCTAGTGAGGTACATGCCAAATGGGGCACTGTACTCAATGATTGGCCTAATGAGAGAAGAGTAGAGAGAAACAATGACTTCTTTCTTCTTGGATGCAAAACCCTTAGTAATGAGATATGCCACACAGAGGACTTTCTGACCACAGTGGCAATGTGGTGGTCAAAAGAGAGGTTGCTGTCATCTGTGTTCCCAGATCTCTTTATGACACCTTCTGTGTTCAGTGGAGTACCATCGATGTGGTAATTCATGGGAACCGGGGTTTCTCAAAGGGGATGATGACACATTTTTTGGCATTGACCTTAAGGCTATGGTTCTGACACCAGTCGTTGGTCTCAGTGAGGCCTTTCTGTAGGATGTCAACATCACTTGGGGAGTTAATTATGACTCACATCTTGCAATCGTCTGTGAACTTTGTCAGCCAGAGTCCAGTCGTGTTGGCCTGGCCTTCAGAGAAGTAGATACCAAACAGGAGAGGACCCAGGACCGAACCCTGTGGGACTCCACTTGTGACTGGTCAGCAGTCTGGCTTGGAGTCAGCTACTTTCACTCTGTGGGTTCTATCTGTGAGCCAGTTTGCAACCCACCTAGTGATATAGGGATTCATGCCTAGCTTAGTGAGTTTTTCTATGATTCCTGAGTGGGGAATGGTATCAAAGGCCTTGGCCAGATCAAGGTATGCTGTATGAACCACCTTGCCTGCATTCACAGCTCTGGTGACTGACATAAAGAAGTAGACCAGGTTGAGCAAGCATGATCTACCCTTCACAAAACCAAACTGTGTGGGATCCACAGTTTGGAGGTTCCCTAGATCCTTGTTTATTAGGTCCATGATGATACATTCCATAGCTTTGCATATCAGACTTGTCATGCTAATGGAGCAATAGTTCACAGGGTCTGTAGTCACTCCTCCTTTGTGGAGAGGGATGTCTGTAGCAGTGCACCATTTGGTAGGGACAAAGCCTGAGGTGAGGCTGTGATTGAACAGGGCACACAGTTGAGGTGCCAGTTCACTCTGTAGTTCATGCAGAACACAGCCAGGGATATTGTTGGGTCCCATAGAAGCTGTATTCTTGGCCTTGGACAGTGCTGTTTTAACCTGTGCACCAGTAATACTGGGTGCCTGGCAATCTACTGGTATTGTGATTGGCCCTTTTGGGGGGGGGTAAAGATGGCACTGAATCTGTCTGCCAGTATATTGGCAATATCTGTTGGCTTGGTATAGGAGGTGCCATTCGGCAACAGGTCCAAGCAAATCTGGGTATTGCTGTGGAGATTCTTTACATAACTATAGACGGCCTTGTGGTTGTCTTTACTATCTGCTGCAATTCTGTTTTTGTAGCTAGTTTTAGAGGATTTAATGAGGGATCTCAACTTTTTGTTGAGGCTGATAAGGGAGATTTTCCAGTGTTGAGACGTCACCTTATTTCTCATCAGTTTCCTCCTTCTGTTGCAGAGTTTGTTTATGGCAGGGGACCACAGACTGGCTTCCTTTTTTTGGAGGAGAGTGCCTTCGTTCTATTGGGTACGGCGAGATCCATGCATTTGTATATGATTTGGCAGTCATGCAGCTCTTCTCCAGTTGCATGCGTGCTGTGAAGTTAGCCATCTCTGTTTTTAGGAGCCCAAAGTTAGCTTTGGAGAAGTTTTTCATGGTGTCAACCTTTGTGTGTGTGTGTGGGGGGGGGATTGATGTGGATTTCCAAGGTGATTAGTTAGTGGTCGGATCTAACCAGGGAGGAGTTGACTATTGATATAGAACAATGGTTGTCCAAGTTAGTAATGACCAGGTCAAGGATGTTGCTACCTCTAGTGGGGGTAAGAATGAGCTAGTCCAGGGCATTAGAATTAATGAATTCCAGTAAACGTTGGGCAAGTGTATTGGTACATGAGTAGTTTTCCCAGTTAATGGAGGGGTAGTTGAAGTCACCCAGTATGAGAGTGTTAGGTTGGACCCCAATATTGTCCAGGGTGCTTAGGAATATGGAGTGTGAGTCTTGGGACATGGTTTGGGACCTATAACAGGCTACGACCTGAATCGCTGTCTTAGTCAATGTTAGTTGCACCTGATGTATCACTGATGTGTTATGTTGAGCTACCAGTCTGGAGGTGTGCGCATCCTTTATGAATATGGAAACACCACTGCCTTTGGAGCTTTGGTCCAAGTTCTGGGGCCAAAAAGTGTGAAATGAGTTATAGCCTGGTAGTGCACGGGTGCTGGCTGCTGCCTTAAACCAGGTCTCTGTTACAGCACAAATGTTGATTTTCTCCATTTTACGGAGGGCTTCGAGCAAGTGCATTTTGAGATTAAGACTTCTAGCACTGAGCAGCATGACCCTCAGATTGCATTTATCTGTAACAGTTATGGTGGTGATTCGGTCTTTGGAACACCGCCTAAAAAAGGCACTATAGGGGTGGCAAGAGCCTTGACCAGTATCCGGAAGCCTAGGGGTGACAGATGCAGGCCATCTCTGGCAAAGCAACCAGGTCTGTCCATCAAATCATCCCAAGCAGACAGATACTGGAACTCCTTAGAATGACACCAGAAACTTAGCCAATTGTTGAAATCAATCATTTTCTGCTTGTACTGTGGTATAATTCTAGGTGATGGTAGGAGGCTGCTTAGGGCTAGGGTCATACCTGCCTGGACTACTTCATTACCCTGTTTGCCTAAGGATCATCATCATCAACCCTCTTTTTCACATGTTCTACACGGGGTCTGGGTGTCGTGCCACTTGTCATCATCTCTTCCTTTTCAGTGCCACTCTCCTACCCTTATCAGCTTTCATGCTAGACTGTAGCAGGTCTTCTCTCGCACAATCCATCCACCTCTATTCTGGATGCTCTCCTTTCCTCTTGCCTTCTTCCTGTCTGCTCCAAATCTTTTTCACCAGATTGTCTTCTTTCCTGCACGTATTCCCGAGCCACCGTAATCCGTCCTCTTTGACCTTTTCTGCAAGTGGAGCTACATTGGTTTCTGCTCTTCTGTCCTCATTCCTTCATTTGTCCCACAGTGCGCATCACCACCAGTCTCAGGCACTAAATCTCTATCACCTCTAGCTTCCTCAAATGGTCTGCCTTTACTGCCCAGGTTTCTGCATCATATAGTAGTACTGATCGCATCACTGTTTTGTACACCTTGCTTTTCAGCTTCTTTGACATTCTTCTGTAAAACACTATCCCTGACACTCTGCACCAGTTGGCTGCAGACCCTCTGATTCTAGCTTTGACCTCTTTATTCAGACTTCCCTTCTCCTCAACCACCACTCCCAGATACCTGAAGCTACAATCTGTTACACTATTTTTCCCTTCTATCTCAATTCTCAGCTTCTTCTGATTTCCCCCATTTGCTGCCATTACAACTGTCTTATCTGTACTCAATTTCATCTCATGTACCTCCAGGTTTGCATTCCATTCCCCTACCCTTTGCTGAAGTTCTTGTTCAGCATCTTCCTGTAATGCCACATCATCTGCATACAGGAACTTTGCTGATCAGTCCCCTCTAATTAATTTGGTAACATAGTCCATCAATAATATGAACAACAGTGGGCTCAGATCTGAACCCTGATGTACATCCAGTCCCACTGGGAACTCCTCTGTAAGAATGACCACCATTCATATTTGAGTCATTGGATCATTGTACATAACTTGCACTAGTTCTACCAATATTTCTGGGACTCTGAAGCACCAAAAGGCTGCCGAAATCAGCTTTCTTGGGACTTTATCATATGTCCTCTCCAAGTCAAGTAATGCCCACTTGGACTCTCCTTGAGCATCTGTCTCACCGTAAACATTAGGTCAGTTGTGCTGCATCCTAATCTGAATCTGAACTGCTCATGTCCCATCTTACTTTTTACTACTCTGCATATTCATTTATCAATCACCCTTTCCAGAATTTTCATGCAATGTGATAGGAGTTTGATACCTCTATATCACCCACAGCTGTAAATGTCCACTTTGTACGTGAACACGGGTACTAGTATGCTTATGCTCCAGTAATTTGGGATATGTCTTTCTGTTCATACCACTATGAGTATCTTCATTAGCCATTTCTCTCATGTCTCACCCAACATCTTGATCATATCTTCTGCAACCTCATCTGAGCCGGGTCTATATTAGAATCATGACAACACATTCATCAACACATAAATGTTGAAGTCCTAAAACAGTGAAGAGTGAAAACAGCGATTCGGAATGCCGAACGTCCTTTTTTGGCCAGCAGGGTGATCATGGGGATGAGCAAATAAATCCTTTTCTCCACTGTAGTGCAGTCTCAGAGTTGGCATATTTAAGTAGGGGGGGGGTGTGTGGGGAGTGCAGGGGGGGCTTGACCCCTGCAAAAATGTTTTAAAAAGTGTTTTGCCTTAGGTTTATTCCATTAGACTTTCCTTACCTGTATGGCGCTGTTACTTCCGGGAATACATTTGACGTTGTCATTTTCGCTTTTTTCGTTCTTCGCTGTTTTTGGACTTTGACATTTATGTGTCGATTACTTTCGCAATTTTACTATAGACCCATCTGAGCCTGCTGCTATCCCTGACTTCATTTTCATTAGTCTTGTTTATACTTCTTCTATGGTGGGCTCCTCCTGTTCTCTCAACGTGGGCTCAGTCTCGAATATAGGTTCGCACATAAGTTCATATACTATTCATATAAGAAAAAAATAATTTTTGTACTGCTCATTTTTTAGATTTTCCATAAGCCATTAATTTACTTTATTTGTTCATGTCAATTTCCATTTCTCCCATTATTTTAATACATATATCTATCTATATCTATCTATATATCTATATGTGTGTATATATATATATATATATATATATATTTGCCTCTAACCTCATTTGTTTCCATTTGCCAGTTCTTATAATCTGTTCATCTACAATGCCTTTGATAAATTTTCAGTATAACCCACAACAGAATGGGTTGTGTTCCAAGATATCAGCTGAACAGGACATCAGATCACAATGTACAATCTTTTGAGGGGGCAGAGTCAGCCATGTACTGTAGAGCGGGGTGGGACAGATCATAAGTTATTTTACAATGGTTTGTGATGTGTTTGCTCTATGTAGGCATTACCACCAGCATATTAACACTAACTGTGAAGGCTTGAGCAGAAAAGGAGGTATAGTCTTTGATAAAATGTTTACCTTCAGCCAAAGAACAGCCATGAAAATGAGCCCAGTGGTGGGACAGATCATAAGTTATTTTACAATGGTTTGTGATGTGTTTGCTCTATGTAGGCATTACCACCAGCATATTAACACTAACTGTGAAGGCTTGAGCAGAAAAGGAGGTATAGTCTTTGATAAAATGTTTACCTTCAGCCAAAGAACAGCCATGAAAATGAGCCCAGTGTTTGATTCAAGCCATGGCCTTCACCAATATGTGATGAGTGAAGCAACCCTCATACCACCTGACAAATTCAATTTATGTATTTATTAATTTAAAATTGTTTACGGAGATAGAACCCTGATCAAACAATGACCAGATATTAGATCAGCCCTGGTTGCAACATAATGTAACAAAACTATGTACAGTAATCAAATAATTGTGGTTCACATTTATAAGTGAGCATAGGAAGTCTCATAAACAGTATGTACATAAAACATCTAATACACCAATATATGTACAGCTGCATAAGTAGAATAGAAGAGAAGCACAGAGTTAAAGTAGGAGGAGTAGAGTGGTGGATGTATGGGCAGCAGTAACTGGGTTCATAAAGCTAATTGAGATCAGCAGGATGAATAGGGGGGACTAGATTATATGTAGTAGGTTTACACCAGTAATGGTGTGGGAAGCTGAGACACAGTTTAGAATGAATGTTAATCAGAAGGATCAGTTATGTTAGAGGCAAAGGTGTAATGTAGTTGGAGTTCATTAAGCAGAAACATTTGTTTAAGGAGATAATTTAAGCATAAAACTAGTGCAAAATTTTGTTACGTAGCATTTGTGTCAGGCTTAGTTTTGGAAAAAAACATTGATTTTCAAGTACTTATTCACTTTACATAAACATGCCAGAGAAATAGGAGGTGGCCATATCTCTTTTTTTTCCCAAAAATCTATTTATTTATATTTTCTTGTGTATACATAATGCATAGGCACAGTAAAGACAATTGTAAACAATTGAAGCGGTAGCTTTGAGTGATATTACATCAGACGTGCAAAACTACAAAAAATAACATTAATAAACTATGTACAGTCATGCCAAATGCCCATTCAAATAAGCAGAATAATAGACATCATCCAGTTTAGTCAATTAAACAACAACAATGGAAATGTTAATGCCCCGATAGTGTATAAATGAAAAGAAAAAAGCAAGGGTATTATAGTGAATATGAATAGAACAAAATCCCATTTTGAGAATCAAGAAAAAAAGATGCTGTGCTTTATTGCAGAATATAGTCAAGTAGTATAGTCGAATAACTGACAAAATGTGGATATAGTTTTTGGCTATGCATTAAGTAGTTATAGGCCATTAAGTATTTGATAGCCATTTGTTTAAAACCTGTCCATGAAAGTAGGGATTTGTCTTTCCAATTCAGGGTGAAATTAAATTTTATTAGGGTAAATAGAATGACTAAGATATGTGTTCATAGTCTCGATAAATGTGGAGGGTGGATGTGCAAGATGGCAAATTACTATGAGAGGGTAGATTTCTCATAATCCATTTTTTGCAGTTTAACTTTAAATGAGCACTAAAGCTTGTAGGACCATTTGCAGCTCCATAAATGTGAAAAAAATCATCCTTCTGACTATCACAGTATGTACAGAATGGGGAAGTTGAAGGGGAAAATGTATTTAATAGAACTGGAAAAAGATATGCATTGTGTAGAATTATGAGTTGTATATAGCTAAGTTTTTTTTTAATGGGATAGATTTTAAGGTGATTTGGATAGATCAGGTTATATGGTTAGATGAGACTGCTGGATCCAAATAAGTCCAGTAGTTGGAGAAGAGCACTTCATTTTGGAATCTAACTGAGATTATAAGTTTGCATGAATTTGAAATAATTTTTTTCCTCATTAACAGTAGGCTCCGTTGTGCTTTACATGAGTGCATGCTAGTCATATCTAGTTAGGGATCTTCCAAATTTTTTGCAGACGTATCTCTGATTTGTCCCAAAATAATGGTGCAACTTTTGGGGAGGTTCAACACCAGTCTCATTTCAGTGGTAGATTGGTTCTTAAGAGGATAGATGTCAACTAGACTTTTCTCTTTAAGGAATGGGAAAGCATTTTGTTGTTGAGTTTAAGATTTGGATTTAGGTGCAGTGGTTGCAAAGTATTGAAGGTGCTGGATTAGTTTGTTTCAAAAATGTTTTGCAGGTTAATTATATTATTCTTTAAAGACATGTGTAACTTGAGGTTCTTCAAATTCTCCTTATTAAAGAAAGGATGAGCTTTGGGATTAAAATTGAAAGTTTTTACATAGTTGTGAAATAGTTCTGTCCAGGTTAGAGCCCATGTCTTCTTGCTCCAGTTATAATCAGAGATTGCCAGTATTCTGTTAGAGTCAATTATGTCATAATATAGCTTGAATTCAGGGAGGCTAAGACCTCCTTTATTCTTAGGGTATACCAGATTTTTTAGGCAATTCTGATTGATTTAGGAAACCATATACATTTGGAAAGAGAAGAATGCAGCATTTAAAAAAAAGTTATACACTTAAGACATTGGAGGCATTAAGTACATATAGTATTCTTGGCAGGATGTTCATCTTAATAATGGCCACTTTTACCAAAAATGAGAGTTGGAGTTTATCCCATCTAAGGAGGTCTTGGTAAAGAGTTACCCATAATTTTGTGATATTACTTTGTAGAATAGTTTTGCATCTTGTTTGAAGGATAGTCCTAAATATTTTAAGGAGTGACTTACCTTGATTTCCAGGTAAGGGGTAATTGGATAATTGGCAAGATGGGTTAATTGTAAAAACTAAGGATTTCTCTAGGTTTAATTCATAATTTGAGAATTTTGAAAGGGTATCTATGGTGTTCAGAATTTTTAGTGTATCAGAGTTGGCTAATGTGAAATATAAGTTTAGATTATCCGTAAAAGCAGATAAAGTGATCCTAGTATTGTAGAGAACAGGTATATGGTGAAAGGTTTTCTGTATAAAGAATAGTGGTTCAATGTATAGATTAAAAAGCTATTAGGACATTGGGCATCCTTGTCTAGTTCCATTCTTAATATCACTCCAGGAAAAAATGGTCTTGTTAATCTGTAAAAAGGTGTGAGCTTTAGAGTACAGTGTTCTGATTGATTGGATGAAGTCTAGGGCTATACCAAACTGAGGTATGACCAAATGGACATACAACCTTTAGAAGTTTTTATTAGATGCACACAAGCCCCTGTGCTCAAAGGTCTTTTTCTCAAACTTGTCCAGTCAAAGGAGGAGAAGGATGAAGAAGCATTATCATGCATTGGAACCAGATTGTACTCATGTTCAAAGTTGAATATGAACATGCAGCAGCTGTATGGCAGGTGGTACTTTTTGAATGAGGAGGAAGAAGTGAGTTATCTGGTTAGGGAGTGGAAAGGGAGTTTAAGTGTTAAGGAACAGGAGAAGTGTTTTAGGGTCAGGGAGCATGAGGGGAGATTATGTTTCTGGAGCAGATAGGGAGTTTTCAGGAAATTTAGGTTAAAGGAGAGAGGTGAAAGGTTAGAGGTTAGGGTTAAGAAGCAATCAGGGATTTTTGATTTAGGGTGGGGGGAATTAGAGATTTAGGTTTGGGGAACAAGGAATTAGATTAACAACTGGGTGGGACTTTTATGGTTAGAGTTAGGTTTCTGGCAGGGCTATACAGTTTAATAGAGTCATGCATTTCAAGGGTTAAATTGCTATGCAAGATCAATCTAGTGGTATTTAGAGCACTTGCCTTTTCAAACAAATGGAAATGAGCAACTGTCTTTTTAGCTAATTTATTTATTTATCTATTGTTGTCTGTATTAGTCCCATTAGGTTAGCGCCCTTTTATAGGGGAAACCTGAGGTTGCATTTTTACTACTAAGGGAAAATTTGGCCAGGACATCATGGAACTTCCCTAACTGTCATTGCTGTGAGTGGGAACCATTTTGAAGGAGCACTTTGTGTTTTTGTTCCAGATGTAGAGGCTGCCTGGAGAAACAGGGAGGCACATGAAGAGAGAGAGGGAGATAATGGACTACTGAAAGAAATGAAGGAGAAAGCAAATATAGAGACCAGAAAATGCGTTCAGGATTCTGAGGAATTTTTTCAAAGAAACCTGTTTGATTGAGATGATTCAGCAAATGATGGATATATAATTACAGCCCTCCATTCCAGAGGGTTGTGGGGTGATTTACTTAAAGAAATGGTGGTGCAGAGTGAGCCAGAAATTTTAGGAGATGTTTCTGGGGGGACATTATGAAGAAAATAGAAAAGGAGGATTCAGAGACAATCCTGAAGAACAGTAGTGAGATAGAACAAAAACATACCCAGAGAAAGTAAAAGAAGGCACAAGTGGATTTGCAGAAAAGAAGGCAAAAGAAAATGAAAAAAATGGAAGTATGTGGTAAGGATTCCAAGTAAAGAAGATTAAGAAATGGATTGGTATGAAATGTGGGACAATTTACTAGCTCTTTTAGGTGTAAAAGCCCATGAGGTAAGAGTACTTATTCTTATTAACAAAGAGACATTTTGTGACATTATATTTGAGACTGTTTTTCAATGGAAAATGTTATTGGAGAATATCAAAAAAGAAAGATTGTAACCATTGGAGTCTTTATGAGCCAAAAGCATTTAACAAGAAAACAAAAAAGAAGATTCATGCACACTTTTGAATAGATGTAAAAAGAGAGAAATGATATTTGAAAGTTCTGTGTAAAATGGAAAATGTTACTGGATAATATCAAAAAAGAAAGATTGTAACCATAGGAGTCTTTATGAGCCAAAAGCATTTAACAGGAAAACAAAAAAGAAGATTCATGCACACTTTTGAATAGATGTAAAAAGAGAGAAATGATATTTGAAAGTTTTGTGTAAAGAATACTGGACATTGCAAATGTTTATAACAAAATGGGTTTATGGACTGGTGCCTTGGATTGTAAAATTGTTTTTAAATAGAAAGAGAAAAAAATTATACATATACCAAGTATGAAAAATGTGGAAGGGAATAGGTGTGTTTTTTTTGTGGAAAAGAAGAATATTTAATAAGTAACTGTGACAAAAGAAAGTGTTATATTTGTGGGGAAATGAGACTTAGTGCAAAAATGTGAATTGGAATCTTATAAACCTAACAAAATCGGACATTTATGGATAGATTGCAAAAATGAAAATAACAGTAAGGAAAGAGAAAAAAAGAGAAGAAAATGAACAAAGAGAAGACATTTTATAAGTATTAGAAATAGAATAAAAATAATAAACAGGATATAGAAGGTTCTGAAATACAAAAAATAATAAAATTAGGTGAGTTAACACAGCTCAGAGACTCGAGGCAGTAAAAAATATAAAACATTTTAATGGAAATAGGTAAGGGCGTTCAAACCTATTCGGTGCTTCATCAGACCATACACAAACAGAAAACAGAACATTTAAATAACCATTCAATGTACTGGTGAACGTGACTTCAATAATAGTTTTAAAGGAGGTGATTCCAAGATGGTGGTCACCCTGTAAACACCCTCTCCACAGAGCTCCTATCCAGAATAAGCTAAATTGCTTATTAAGCCTAACAACTGCTGTTATGAGAGGATAACTTTGTCAGAATCTATGGTTTACCTCCATTTACATTCATCGATAATTTGAGAAAAGAGCCTTTTCTGCTAATCCCTTCAAAAAATGTAAAAGATTGCCTCTCCATATCCAAGTCATCTTATACCATGTGTAAGTCCAGGGCCTGCAGCCACTAATAAGATTTTCTGGAGCCAGATCCCATTACCCGAAGCCTACTCAAAAAGTTTCAAGAAATGTCTAAAGAAATGGAGAGTATGGAAACACAGACTACTAAGATAAAAATTTCAGTTATAGTTTCTCCCGAAAAGGAGACTGTAACCAAAAGACAAAAAATAACTAGACAGCAGCAAGAAAAAACTAAATCTAATGTAAAACAGAAAACTGAACCAAACATGCACATTGATGAACTCAAAGAAGCCCTTCTCCCACTTCAAACAGCAATGCAAGGGTTCTTCGAGCAACTATCTAGCTTTGGAAATAAAATTAATCACATCACTGAGCACATGGACCTTATTGAAGACAAAACAAAAAAAAAACTCTTAACTAAACTTAAGCCCACCAAATTAGCAGCAGACAACCTCCCAAGTGAATAACTACAAATCGCATCTGATGCTCTGGCCTACCCAGTACCCATCTTGATTAACCGATCTCTGTCAGAAAGTTACATTTCCACACTGGAAAGTATCACATATAATTCCCCTCCACAAAGGCGGACCCTCCACAGAACTAACCAATTACCACCCCATAGCTATTCTCTCTCCACTCTCCAAAATACTAGAGAGATGCATACACTCTCAGGTCTCAGACTGCCTCCTTACTAACAACCTCCTTTCCAATACTCAGCATGGTTTCTGACCAAACCATAGTACCACCACTGCCTTACTCTCCTTTACTAACACTATCCTTCAGCATAAAAACAATGGCTATCTCTCCTCTGCTAGTTTCCTAGACCTATCTAAAGCATTTGACATGGTCCCACACAAACAACTTATCTCTGTCCTCAATAACCTATCCTTCTCTCAATCAGTCACCAACTGGTTTCAGAGTTACCTGTCTGACCGCCAACAATCCGTTGTATGGCAGAATGACATATCTCCCCAACTACCTGTCTCCATAAGGGTTCCCCAAGGATCCATCCTTGGACCCCTACTCTTCTCTGTTTTCACCAATAATCTAGCCTCTGCCACCAAACATGGCACACTCATACAATACACAGATGACTCAACCATCATCTGCTCAGCCCAGTCCCTACCCAAACTGCAAAAAGTCACACAGGAAGCCTTTTCCTCTGTTGAAACTTGGTTATCCGATACCCAATTAATACTCAACCCAAACAAAACTAAACTACTCATCTTCCAACCAACCAAACATGCTCAAAACAACTCTCACTTTAACATCACAGCAAAAGACAACACCACTATATATCCAACTGAACACACCAAATTGCTAGCAGTGGAAATAGACAATAAACTAAAATTTGACATTCACATATCCATGACCATAAAAAAAGTCCACACAAAACTAGGAGTGTTATACAGAAATAAGCAACTTCTCACCAATGCAGCAAAGATTTCCATAGCAAATTCCCACCTTATCTCCACCCTACATTATGCCTCTCCAATATATACCAACCTAAGGCAATGCGATCTAAACAAGCTAGAGACCTGCTACAACTAAATCGCCAAATTCGCCACAGGGGCATCCTACCATAGTCACTACTGTCTCTCACTTGCTGAACTGGGCTGGCTTGAACTCCCTCACCTCCTTCAATGGTATCAACTCTCACTCGCCCACAAATTAGTAAACCATCCACTAAATATCCCATCCCTCCAGAATCTACTCCAACCCTATCGCACCACCAGACCACTAAGATCCAGCAACAAAAATCACTTGTAGATCACTAAAGCCAATAACTCTGCTTTTGAAGCACTATTCTCTTGCACCATAGCCAAATTATGGAACTCCCTCCCACCCACAATTACCTCCATACCATCATGCACCCACTTCAAAACTTTACTAAAAGTGCACCTAAAAACATGCTGGCTATGCCCTTGCAACTCCCACTCTAATATCACCCACCCCATCCAACCACTACCTTTCTTTCCACACCACTAACTACCTTGATTATAGCAAGCTCAGATGCTCATAAGCCTAGTACTTATTATACAGCAGGAACTTCTTATTGTAACATTTGTTAATGTCTGTTATGTACTTCACAGATAAAGATTCTAGTTGTCTACTGATGTACTATGTTCTACATCTGTAAATATGTTGCAAGTAATTGCTATGTTAAATTGTTAATCGCTATGTAATCCAATGTAACTACTGTCTGTTTATTTTAACTGTGGAGCTTTTCTCCCCGGGCCTCTGCTGAAAATGGACCTACGTCCAGTCGGACACTCCCGGTCAACAAATGTAAATAAATAAATAAATAAATAAATAAAAACAAAAGCTAATGAACACCATCTTGAGCTTTTGAAGAAGGATTTAAGTGCCAAAAATACAATCATTGCAGATATCCAACAGAAGCTTACAGATTTAGAAGCTAGAAGTCAGCGCAATAATATTCTTATAAAGAGTTTACCAGAAACCTATGAGCACAGCCAACTAATGAAAATAGCCAAACAAATATTTGAACATATACTCCAGGTTGAGGAGAATGCCAGTGGCATTATAATCTAGAGGGCCCATAGAGCTCTTTATAAAAAATAAAATCTGGAATCCCCAAGACAGGTCTATGTCAAGCTGCTCAATTTTCAGGATGTCCAAAAGGTCCTGGCTGTGGCAAAAAATAAAAAACGAGAAACATGGAGAGGCCACAAGATATCCTTATCACAAGACCTCCCTCTGATAATCAAAGAAATGTGCCAAAGTCTCACACCATAATGTACCAATCTTATAAAACGGGGGATAAAGTTCCAAATGTGATAGTTCCAAATGCAATACCCGAACACTTTAATATTTTTTAATAAAGATGTCAAATACTCAGTAGAATCATCTAAGGAAGCAAAAAAAGCTTTTATTAAATGCTTTGGAAATTCACCAGAACCAAGAGAATCCTGTAATCTGGCATTATGCAAGTGTTTCCTTCCTTTTTCCTTTTCTTATTCCTTCAGTCACTGATGTGATGTTTTTATGAAATATCTCTCTGAAAGAAGCATTAATAGACTCTGTATGAGTATTGTTGTTCTTCTTCTTTCGGCTTTTCCCGGTTAGGGATCGCCACAGCAGAACTCTGGTCCACTAATGATTGGCAGTAGATTTTTACAGGTGCCGAGGTGCCAGCTCGATGCCCAACCTTCAATGAAGGCATGCCCATTCTATGCATGTCTTTTGAACGCCACTCGACAGCGGGGAGGACATGCAGACTCCACACAGAAGGTGCTCCAGCCAAGAATCAAACGGGAGAACCTCTTACTGTGAGGCAACAATGCTACTGCTGCATCCCCACGTGAGTATAGTTATCTTAAATAACCAGAAGTACATATTAATTTAGAGGAAGTATACCTAGGACCAATGGTTTTGGACTCTGTTGGGGTGTAGGTAGCTTTATATGTTAAAGTTTCCTGCCTCACCTTTAAAGCTTCCTCCTTATGGTCTAGAACTAGCAACAATGGTGTATTTCACAAGAATGAATAATAAACTCTCAACACGGACATTAAGGTACTGACATTAGGATTTCATTTGAAATGTCGATTTATGCTGTTATTTGAGATCCGACGTATGTGGCTGCTTTATTTAACTACTCAGTCTAAGCTTTTAACTCAGTAACAAGTACTCGAGAGGGTTAAAGCTGAGTTTGGTATTGGTGGATCTCTGTAATTATCTCCAGCAGCTGAACAATTTATGTTCTGTAAGGTAATCTGAAGGGTTTTTGTCTGGTGACACTATTATATTCTAGCGAACAGTTGTTATTTCCCCAAGCTTTTCTAGCGAGCGTTTCTTCTTACATCTGAGTTTTAATATCTAAGACGATACTGGGTCAATGCTAGCTTAGAAAACTTAAAATTGACATTAGCTGCATGCGAACATGGCCCAAACAGCTTTGATATATGTTTATTGAGGGCTCTCATGCTGTCAGCACATATACTATTCTTTCGAGAGAATACAAGACAGTAAGGAAAGATTATAACTGAGAATTCTGGTCTTGTGGTTCATGACATATAGGATGATTGAACCTCACCTCGTATGTAGAAACCCTTGTTTACTATTTGGTGTCTTAGAAGGTACTCTCAAAAACTTTGAGCTTGACCTGCAATCCCCATGCATCTGAAGGCATTGAAGGCCTGACCCCAAACAATTACATGGTCAGCATAGAATCTTTATTAAACCCTAGTGAACGAACTGCTCTGTCTGCAGAAACTTAATGAGCTCGGAAGTCAGACTTTGTTATCCCATTTTCTTAGAGCTGCACAACCCCTATTTCTTAAAGGAGTAGCAAAGATACTGAATACTTCAGATCTTGATATATTCTGATTGCAGCTAAGGAGGCATGGGATGGACTGAGGAACCCCTCTCCCCTTTTTTAAAGGAACTGGCTTAATAATTCGATGGTGTGGTGTATGTGACACTATAACTACTGTTTAAACTAGAGCAAAGTCCTAGATGCAGGGAAAAGTTATAAATGTGTTAGACTATTGCTGTTTTTTATTGTTATTGTTATTTGCATGTTTTTCTTCTCGATTTGTGGAATCTTTTGTGTCAAATGGAGACCTTTCCAGTTTCAACTGATATAGTTTAGCTTATCTATGGGACAGAATCTTAGTCATCAGATGAAATGTCCTAACATGTCTGAAGAGGACTCTTAGTGCACTTGTCAGGTTTAAATACTTACAATCTGTAGGTGCCACTACTTGTTTCTCTTTGTTGAGATACCCAGGGACATTATTAGAATTCTTGTTTTCCTTATTTCCCCCTCAAGATATGCTGGTACAATTGTCTGAACGGACCTAAGCTCTTGATGACATAGAACTCAACCCAGTGTTCTGGTCTAAATCATAACAGTCTTTTTATTTTTCTGGTTAGACCTAACTGGCTACCTTGAGCTTCTCTTATATTAAACCTAGAAAATCTGCTAATTCTATTGGCCTCAAGTTAGACACCTAAACTGTAAATGTTATAGGTATATGTTATATGGCTATAAACAATTAATTGTATTGGGAGTGAAGGAACTCACGGAGTGTACTGGACTGTGCAGCAGGGTTAGGAATGACAAATCTAGGAATTGGATTGGTTATGTATATTAGTTCTATATGCTCACAGGAGCTTACAAGATCAATCAAAAGAGTTACTATGGGTTACAACCTTACATTATTAACTCAAAGTGTTTTCCTTGTTTGATTTATAACCCATCTCTTAAAAACTCTTCCAAAGGATAGGGGGTGGTGGTTAGGCACAGAAATAGTGTTGGAAGAGTTTGATGCTACTGAGCTAGGAAATGTATTTTGTTTATGCGTAAAGCCTGTTAATGGTTTGGTGAAGGAGTGCAATCATATTAATCTCAAACTGGACATATCTAGAGTTCAATTTAATCCCTTGGGATGTGGATGATGGACTTGTGAAACGTGAGAGGATTGCAGGATAAAAATAAGAAAAAACTCTTGATGCACTTAATTTTAAAATCTGAAGCTAATATATGCTTTATACAAGAAATGCACACATTTAAAGATGAATGGAAAGGGGATTTAAATAGAAAATGGATAAAATCCATTATTGCAGTGGGGGATAGTTCCAATTCTAAGGAAGTGGCTACTATAATCAAGAAATCATTCCAAGAATCAATCATTGATCACAACTCCGATGTTAACAGGAGATGGTGTTTCTTCACAGCCCCAAGCCCATTATACGGAAAACCAATCATTTTCCTCAACATATATGGCCCTTGTTAAAGGCATCAAGATTTCATCCTGGAAATATATAATTTATTATGCAAATTCCTGGACCATTATTGTATAGTAGGAGGGGACTGGAATGCAGTTACTGATCCAGGGCTAGACCATACTAGTAACCCCAACCCAAAAAACCTCCAAGCGTCGACTGCCATTGCCGAACTTATGGCTGATTTCTGCTTAATTGATGCTATATCATTTGGAGATTCTCTGGGCAAAAGTAATCTCTTTACTTATTATTCTAAATGCCATAATACCTGGTCAAGACTTGATTTATTTCTCATCTGTGAAGCCCTGATAGAAGGTGACATAAAATATTCCTCAGAGCCTAGGTACTTGTCAGATCATTCAAATATTTCTCTGAAATTAAACCTATCTGATAAACTGATAAGAAGGATCAGCAGGTGGAACTGGTCCTTAAACAATAATTTACTCCATAAATCCAAGGTGGTCCAAGAAGTCACTGAAATTTTATCGGAATTAGAAGAGATCCTAGAGAGCACGAACATTCCATATGATATACAATGGGCTGCATGTAAGACCAAGCTGAGCGAGATGTTATTACAGAAAGCCATTCATTTTAAAAGAATGGCTAAAGATAAAGAGAATAGACTGGTAGCTGAACTCAAAGAGTTAGAAAGAAAATACCAGCTAAATAAAGATCATGATACTGATAAATGAATTGCCATCAATCAAAAGCAGTTATTTGACTTGCACCAGCATAATTATTGTCTACACGAATGGAAGTCCATGGCTAAATACTCTGAATGGGCACAAATTCCATCCAAAGCATTTGCGAGAATAACTGAAAATAAAATGGAAGCTTCTAGGATATCGATCCTCCAGTATCAAGATAAGACATACAAATCAGATTCCCAAATAATAGAAATATTCCAGCAAATATACTCAGAGATATATGAAATGGAAACCCAACAAATCCCTGAAGTAGAGTTGGAAGGGTTTTTTAAAAATATCACATTTCTGAAACTAAATGAGGGTCAAGTAGAATTCCTCAATGCCCCTTTTAAGCAGGAAGAAATTATAGATATCATAAAAAAGCTTAAATTAGGCAAAGCCCCAGGTCCAGCTGGATTCACTTTGGAATTCTATAAATCCTTCAACTTAAAACTGTCTGCCATTTTATTAAAAGTCTACAATTACATCAAAATAAATGGAATAACAGATCGTTATCTAAATAACTCTAAAACAATCTTTATTCCTAAGAATAACCTTGACAAATCCAACCTGCATAATTATAGACCAATATCCTAAAAAATGTCAATATCAAAATTCTATCTTCTATTTTAGCTGAGAGGATTAAGAAGGTTACTCCTTGTATTATATCCCCTGAACAATTTGGATTCATGGCAAATTGGCATACCTGGGACAATACCCTAACCTTAGATGCTATAATTTAGATCACGAGAAATGAAAGAAACCTAAGACACCCATTAGTTCTGGATGCCTGCAAAGCATTTGACAGGGTTAATTGGAGTTTTTTATTCTCAACTTTATACCAGTTCAACATTCCCTGAGATTTTATTAAGCTAATAAAAACTCTTTATAATAATATATATACATACCTTTATATAAATAAAACTTTATTGAAGCCTATTAAGCTATCCAATTGAACAAGACAGGGGCTGTCCTCTTTCCCCTCATTTGTTCAATTTATATATTGAGCCCTTCTTTATTTACATATTGCAAGTTACTTTTCAATCTATCCTTAGAATCTTGAATACCAAAATAATTTTGTCTGCATTTGTGGATGATTTAAACATCTATTTTGAACGCCCAAGTACAGACTTAAAAAATTTAATCAATTCAATTCATGTATTCTCAAAGGTCTCAAGCTATAAAGTTAATAAAAAAAATCACTTATCTTTCCTATTAATCCAAGAAACCATAAGGAATACTCACTTTGTGACTCCCCCTTTAAAGTTGTATACTCCTTCAGGTATCTGGGGATTAAGTATGAACACAATTATTCACTTATGTATCAAAATAGCCTATTGAAAGCATGGGCAATCAACACACAAGACCTCCACAGATGGCAGCAGTTGAAGCTCTCTTTATTATCTAAAGTCGTGATCATCAGGATGAACATCCCCCCTAAATTGTTATATTAATTCAATGCCTCAAATTTAATCATTCCTAATAACTTTTTTCAGAAAGTTAACAGAGAACTGGCTGAATTTATATGGTTCCCTAAAACAGTTAGAATAAGCTATCTTAAACTTTCATACCCAAAAGAAAAAGGGGGATTGAGTCTTCCGGACTTTAGACTTTACTATTGGATTATCGGTGTGAATAGAGTTATTCTAGTATCGAAGTTTTGTCCCAAGAAGGCCACTGGGTTCCCACTATGGGTATAAATCTGGCACAAACATCTGATCAGTAACAACATTAATCCCAAAGCCCACCCCTTCTTGACCCCAATTAACTTGAGTAAGATCTCTATAAACAACATTCTGAAGCAAAGAGTTAAGAATTTTCAACACCTAATAAAAATTCTTAATCTGGATAAGGCCCTTCCCTTTCTCCAACCTTTACATTTGAACCCTAACATCAAACTTAACAAAAAGCTACTTAGTCTCTCAGATTACCCTCTAATTAAGGAATATACAGTTTGAGATATAGTTAAACATAACGGGAAAACATTGCAAGAATAACATAATGCCTTAAATCTGAGCTATAAATATACTACTATACTATGGCAGATCACCAAACTTCTACCAACTCTAGTTACAGAAACTCCTGCCATTGATAATGATATAACTAGTTTGGTAGATATCATCGAAAGCCTAGCTAGCAAGAAAAGTATGTTTTGTAATACATACAAAATAGTTAAGGCCATGAAATATCAATCTGCATTATTATTCTCTAGCTATTGGGATCAGCAGGGTAGGGACTTTTCTGTTGACCAAAAAATTAATGCAATTGGATGCACTATTAAGATGGCCCCTTCAAAAAACTGATATATACTCAGTTAATGATCAGTAACAATATGTATTATACTCCCTCTATCCTAAATAAGTTTAACCCCAAGGTTTCCCCATCCTCTCCATGCTGCTCCTTTCCCTGAGCTGACCTCCTACATATCTTATGGTATTGCAAATACACTGACAAGCTTTGGACCTCTCTCAAGGTGCATCTAGAGAAAATGGGATATCAAAACATTACCCTATCTTGGGAGCTAGTTATCCTCCATATTACAGATCTTAACCTTTCCAAGTTGAACTATCATGTCCTAATCACTATCTGTCTATTAATCAAACTTTATCTAACTAAAAATTGGATGGATCGCACCAAACTCTCATGGAATGAGTTCAGAAATATGGCAACTAATTATTTATCCTCTCAAAAGCTTATGATATGAAATCCAAAGAATCAATTATACTACCAGAAGTTCTGGCAAAGGATTTTCAATCACATCCTTATGGATTAAGAATGAGAACAGTTATAAGATATTTTGCCCTGGCTATGGAACCCAGGAAGTTGTAGTTAATTATCCCTTATCTTTTAGGCTTTGTTGTTTTGTTCAGGAGTATACACTTATTCTCTTAAACAGGAGTTAAATTCTATTTTGTATAACTAACTCTTCTTCCCTAGCTCAGTGGCATCACTTCCAAATATTGTATATAGTTCTTATTTGATGATTTCATATTTGGTGGGATTTTAGAACTATATCTATTTTAACACTGTTTTATATATGTCTCACTGTTTATTGTTTGATCCTGTTATAAAATGAACAATAAAGTACTATTGGAAAAAAATAATGGTTTTAAAGGAACAACTTCATTTAAACCCATCTCCTTATTGACTTGCATTTATAAAATCCATTTAATCTCTTAATAGTCTGAAATAACTGATGAAGAAGACATAAACTGGGAGGTAGTAAAAGAAATAAAATAATTATATTGGTAAAAGGTTAAAAGACAGAAAAAGATTAGGGTTTCATATAATGGTTAAAGTGCTTGACTCAAAAGTGCAAGGTACAGTGTTTGAATCTCATCAGTGGTAATGAAATTGGTTAGGCTTACAATGCCCTGTTAAGAAAGCTGGCCTAGTAATTAGCTATGGACTTATGATTCTAGGGAAAATGAAGACTTTTTTGAGTTCTTCCTGTAAATGTGAATAGTATTAAAAATATAGAAAGAAGAACAGAAATTTTGCAGTGGTGTACTACATGTGATGTAGATGTAATTATATTCGAAGACACAGTATTTTTAACAAATGAAGAAAGATTACAAACAGATAAACATTGGGAGTAAAGATAATTTAGAATTTGGGAAAAGAGAGACTTTCTGGAATAGTCATATGCTGTAGAAATACAGTAAAGATATTAGATGTAATTTTAGCAAAATGGAAAGATTAACCACTGTAGATTTAAAATGGAAAGAACAAGTATATAGAACTATAACATTATATGTTTATACTAACTTAAAGAAAGGGAAAGACTATTTCATCAGATTTTAAAATATGGAGTGATAAATATGAATATTATAATGACAAGAGACTTTAACTGTGATTTGTGGCAAGTGTAAAAAGAAAGTAAATTATATAATTTATTTAACATTTATTTACCTAGAAAGTCCGACTTGGAACGAAGCCAATTTTTAGCAGCGGCCTGGGGAGAATCACTCCAGACATGTCTTTGTAACATGGGAGGAAACTGGAGTACCAGAGAAAACCCACACGAATGCAGGAAAGACATGCAGACTCCACACAGAAGGGACTCCAGCCGAGAATGGAACTGGAGAACCCCTTGCTGTAAAGTGACAATGCTACCACTGCACCACTGAGCCATCCAAGAAGAAAAGTATATGTTGTAAGAGATGGTAAGTTAGAACTTTGGGACAAAAATTCGTGGACCTACAAAAGGGGTGTGTATAGAAGTGAAACCGATTATTTTATATTATCAGAAGGTTTAGTTATAGGAGCAGGGGAGGTAGTTGAAACATGATTTTCTGATAATCTGGAAATATGGCTAGAGATAAAAAAACAAGGAATATATAAAAATGTGCAAAGGAAGAAAAGGGATAAATGAGAAAGCATGGAATGAAGAAGGAAAGAGATTAGTAATAAAGTTATGGAAAGATCTTATTACTATGCCAACATTTTATAAAAACTGGTCTTCCTATCATACAGAATAGCATAACTGTGACAAAGGGAAATACTGCCAGCCCAGCTAGCTGGAATTTTGTAAATAAAGATATGTCATTTGAGAATATTAATATGATTTATACATAAGTATGACAGAAGGAGATACTGCCAGCCCGCCTATCTGGAATTTTGAAAGTGGTTATGTGCCATTTGTTAATCCCAACATGCTTATGTAAGATGTTTGTGCTGCAACTGTGTTAGAAGTGTATGCTATGTTCTGAGCTAAAATGTAACCACAGCATGCCTTGCTGGCTTAGAAAGGAAATGTATATTAACTATTGTAATTGTGGTACTGTATATGTTTTAACAGTGGAAACTAGAACATAGAGGGTTAACTTGCAAAACTTCAAGAAAATAGTTGAAATTAAATTGTCTTACTTGTGCTATAAAAGTTATCTTGCAGTTTTAGTCAACAGGAGACAAGATGTCTACACTAGGGGACTCTGTGTTGTGATGTAAGTGTTTTATTGCTTTATGTCTTCTAGGATCTGCAAACATCTGAGAGAAATGTATTTTTCACAAGGAGATTCCAAAATTCTGTTAGTTTCTGACAAAGGGGGTTTAGCTTGGGAACTGAAGTCAGGTGACAAAAAGTGATGTCATACAAGCTAACCCAGCAGTAATATTTGATATTAAGTTAAGAACTCTCAGAGAGAGACTGTGAATTTTGTATTATGTCTTTGACCTAACAAGAACATCCACTCATTACCACATCTGCACTTGCCTTGCTGTAAGTAAGTTTTTAGGGCATAGTAACTATTTTAGATTCAAATAGTAGTATAGTAAAGTCTAGCTTAGATGATTATTTATTTGAGACTGTTATGCAATGTTGTTTTAAATATTTCCTGTGATTTTGAACTCTGATGTAACTGATTACTTACTGAGTATTGTCTTGTTCCTTTATTATTAATTTTAATTTTGGCTGGTCTGTTTAGAGATATTTAAGCTCTTAGCGTACTTGCATATCCATTTGGTGACACTGTACAGGACCCTCCTAAACATCCTTGCTCTTGATAAGAACACTATTTGGATTAATAGTAACATTACACAGTAGATAAACCAAAAAACGCACCACCAGGATTTCCGGTCTCCATACAGTTTTATTTAACACAAATTGTTAAGCATTTTCATCAATCCAAGTTGACCTCATCAGAACAATTACTACAAGAAGAAAAAAGAATTTAAATAGGTTAAAATCAACCACTATTGGCAAAAAATAAACCAACCAGTTTACACTATTAAAATTGAGTTAACAAGCATAAAAAATTAATTTTCGTCACCATTATAAAATGCATGAAAAGTTACAAATAATTTATGCACTGTAAATAAAGTATTTCAACAAATTGTTCCAAATGAACTAAATGTTAATTTAAAGTGCTTATAACTTGAAATTTTTCCTGCCTTTTCCTTCATTACTGGTATAATAGATATAAAATAATTTAAACCAGGGTGCAGGCTAGCAGCTAGCCTTAGTTGCCACATTGACTCTTTTTTACACAAAATGTTCTTCCAATCCCTACCTCTCAGGTCTATTTGCACAGTGTCCAAAATAGCAAATTTAAAACCAGAAAAATTCTCACATAACATGCTGTGCCTATAGAAAGAATTTGTTTCTTTCTTGTTTTTTATGTCGTATAAATGTTTGTAAATCCTAGATGTGAGGGCTCTCTCTGTTTTATCAACATAAAATCCCATGCAGGTGTTACATTTTGCAAGGTACACAATTCTGTTAGTAAAACAGTTTCCCTTTCTAAAAAAACACTGTAGTTTCACTTCTGTTAGATAAGGTAACAAAAGGTATCTGCAGAATAAAACTACACTGGGGGCACCGCCCACATGGTTTGGTACCATCTTTATTGTTTTGATCTTCCATGCCACCTTTGTTTTTTAGGATTAATTTCAAATTGGCACCCACCTTAATAGAAAAAAATAGGCTTCTCAACCACCACTTTAGATATATCATTATTGGTTTTAAAAATGCTCCATTTTTATATAAAATATTTTTCACCCCACTTTATAGGGGACTATATTGTACAACACATGCTTGTGCAAAATTGATGGGGGTTTCTAAAATAGATGCACCACCCACTTCCTGTCCTTTCAAGGATCCTTTGGCTAAAAGCGGCTTATATCTCTTCCTCCATTTATCAAGGATTCCTTATAGAATAGTCTCAACCAAATTATTGGGGTACTCTCTGTCTACAAACATATTTCTCAAGTTAATGAATTCATTCTCAATGTCCTCTTTTTGTGAGGCCATTCATGCAGTCATTATAGCCTGCCCCATAATAATACTTTTTGTCTGAGATAGAGGATGATGGCTGTTAAAATGAAGGTATGCATTACAAAAGGTCTTCTTGTGATACACTCTAGATATAAAACCTTCCACTTCTTTAGAAATAGTGGTATCCAGATAATGTATTTCCCTGTCATTGTACTCATAATTAAATTTTATAAAAGAAGTGGCACTGTTTAAATATTCAATAAAACCAGGTATTCTCTTTTTATCACCTTTCCACAGAATAAAAATGCCGTCCAAAAATCTATTATATAACAAAATCTCAGAATTAAAACTACTCTTAAAAATATATTCCAGTTCCCATCCTAGCAAGCCAATATTAGCACAGACATTATTACTTTAACATTACACAGTAGGCTTGGACAACCTTTGTTAAGGGCCTTAAAATAGCTGATAAGTAGTGGCTGGTGGAAGTGGAAACTACCTTATAGTCTAGGCAGAAGGGTAAATAGCTAGTAATCCTGTGACAGTCTTTCCCAGGAGTGTGTGTGTGTGTGTGTGTGTGTGTGTGTGTGTGTGTGTGTGTGTGTGTGTGTGTGTGTGTGTGTGTGTGTTTGTATATAAATCAAATCTCAAATAGTTTGTGTGTCAGCTACTTGGGCAGGGACATGAAGCACTGGTTGGACACAGAGGGTACTGGAGATCTTGGTCTGGCCACTCAGCTTAGATCTCAACCCTATAGCTGTGCCTGTGGGGAGACGTATTGGGGATCTGGAGAGAGAGGGAGAAACCAACCCCAGACTGACTATGATCTCTGTATACTCTTAAGGGAAATTGTACGTGTGTGTGTGTGTGTGTGTGTGTGTGTGTGTGTGTGTGTGTGTGTGTGTGTGTGTGTGTGTGTGTGTGAACCTCCCAGTATGTACATTCCCCACTGTTGCCAGTGGTGAGGATTGAGGCTCCTTGATTACTGTGCCAGTACTGGGGCATCACATGTTAATTGGTTGGAAGTGGTGGGATAGCCACATCACATATTAATTGGCTTGAAGTGGTGTGGATATTGAATTCCTGTACCCTGTAAACAGTGGTCACTAGGGAAGGTGTTTGTACTCTCAATCAGTCACACAGTGAACATTTAGAGTTTCATATCACAATTGTTTTGTTTGTTTAGCTTAGTTAGTCAGGGACAGCATGCAAGCATGTCAGCAGAGGAATATGGCAAGCTGACAAGGAGCGAGTTGGCTGAGATGTGCTAGGCTAAAGGACTGGTGCATGCCAACCTGACTAAGGCAGAAATGATTGTAGCCTTGGACACAGCTGCATCAAAGGCCAGCAATCAATAGGACAACCAGGCTGGCCTTGGAGATGTACCACTCTCAGAAAATGGACAGTTCAACCTTTCCACAGAGGACGCAAAAATCTGTCTGGAGTTAAAGAGACTTGAAGTGAAAGCCAAGCATTTGGAAATAGAAGCAGCAGAAAAACTACAATGTCTGGAAGCTGAGGAGAATGAGAGGCAGAGGCAGCATGAAAAGGAGATGCTGACTCTTCACGAGAGTCATGGAGTTAATGGGGAAGGGAATAACTGAAGCCCAGAAGCAACAAAGGTCAGTAAATTTCTTCCGCAATTTACAGAGTGGGATAATTTTGATAGTTTCATTAATATGTTTGAAAGGGTATGTAAACAGTATAATGTTTACCAAGGGCTCTCGGTACAGTTCCTGACCCCCTTACTCCGTGGTAAGCTGTAACTGCTGTTTCTAAGTTGTCTGATACTGACTGCTAACATTATAATACTGCAAAAAACTGTCTTTTAGAGTGCTTTAAGTTAACACCTGAAGCTTATAGGAAAAGGTTTTGTGAGCATAGATGCAAGGCAGATGAAAGTGTGTGTGAATATATTGCTGAACTAAGCACTTATTTTCATAGGTGGGTGAATGGGTGTCAAGGCACCACTTTTGAAGGGCTGGCAGACCTTTTGGGGAGGGTACAAGCTCTTAGCACTTTGCCTGAGGACATGAGAATTTGGTTAGCTGATAGACAATGCATGACTGCTGATGAGTTGGGGAAGAAGGGAGACCTATAACTAGCAAGCAGGGCATCACTGCACAGGAAAGGGACACCCAGTGCTGATCATGGGTCTAAGGAAACCCATGGGGGGCAGACCAGATTGCCTGAACAGAGACCGCCAGTAGCAGGAGAAGCTACTAGTCCAGGTATACATCCAGGATCAAGGGTTAAATGTTTTAAATGCAACCAGTGGAGCCATGTAGCAAACAGATGTCCATGGGGGCAAGGTGGGGAACAAAAGGAGAGAGAACCAGTAAGTGGGAATGACAAAATGCCAGCAGTAAGTTGTCTTGAGACAACAAGGGCACCAAACTACCACAAGAGATTATATCCTATCTTAGTGGATGGGAAAGAGGCCACTGCTAAGGGGAGTCTATATTGTATTGTCGCAAGCTGACAATATCGAATCTGATATTGTCGGCATGACAATATCAAAAGCGAAGAATATTGGCCAGGTAAACGGAAATCTCCATAAGGGGAGATTTCCGTTTAACCCAATGTAGTGCAGTCTCGGAGTTGGTATATTTAAGTAGCGGGTGGTGGCGGTGCAGGGGGGCTTCCCCCCCTGCCTATGCCCTTTAGTTTTTTTTGTTGTTTTTTGTTTTTTTTATACTCGTTCGATATTTTACTGCGTTGATCAATTGTGTTTCACATTTATTGCTTCGATGCAGTAAAATTTCGATAAGGTAATATAAACGCCTGCTAAGGGAGACAGTCTCTTACCTAACTATTGTGAAGCCTGCAATGGTTAAAGAGGAGCACTATTTTCTTGGGCAGTCCACTCCAGTCAGAGCTTTAGGAGGGACCCCATTCCAAATACCTTTGGCTAGGGTTCACCTTGATTGGGAGGGTGGAAAAAGAAGCAAGCAAGTAGGTGTGTTTGAGGATATCCCTGCAGATGTTCTGATAGGGAATCTTGTTGATAATGCAGTACCTTGTGTGTATGCAGTTACACGTAGTCAGGCTTGGAGACACTCATGTGGGTCTGGTAGCCTGGGGAGACCCAGACAGACCCACACTTTCAGCCAGGACTGGTGAGGTGGTTACTTCAGGAGGGAGCTACCATGTAGCCGTGAGACTGAAGGTGAGCCACAGCTGCTTGTGGGTACTGATGTTCCCGTGGACAGAGTAACTGCAAGGGCAGAAGTGAGTAGTAGTACTACCCAGGCTGACAGCAAGGCACCACTGTCAGAGGATACCATACTTTCTGTGGAAGGGGAACTGAGAAGGGCTACCAAGAGAAAGTTGAGACAGGCTCAGCTCTCAGACCCTATACTGCAAGGCCTGAGAGAGGTAACTAGTGAGTCACCTGATTTTGAAGGGAAGGGGAAATCTGTATACTGGGACAAAGGGTTACTGTATAGAGATTGGACTCTGTGGAAGGGCTTGAGGGTGATAGAACACAGCAGTTAGTAGTGCCCAGAGCCTACCATCTAGCACTCCTAGCCATAGCCCATGATATTCAGTTTTCAGGTCATATGGGCATAAAGTGTACAAAGAGACGTATTATGCAGAACTTTTATTTGCCTTGGATTTCTAGAGATGTAACAGGGTATTACAGTGCTAAAAGGTAGACAAGCAGGAGACAATGTGAAAGCTCATTTGATGCCTTTGCCTGTGACTGAGGAGCCATTTCAGAGGGTAGCTATGGATATTGTTGGACCTCTGAGTACCCCAACTTCCACAGGGATGAAGTATATCCTAGTGGTAGTAGATCATGCTACCAGATACCCTGAGGCAGTGGCATAGTCCTCCATTGAGGCAGAAAAGGTGGCAAATGCTTTGTTAGAAAGTTTCAGCAGGGTAGGTTTTCCAAACAAAATACTGGCTGACAAAGGTACTAATTTCATGTCAGACCTGCTGGCTTGTCTGAGGAAGCACCTAAAGACCACCCCATACCATCCCAGACTTATGATCTTGTGGACAGGTTAAACTCATGTCCATGCTACAGGCATTTGTAGACCAGTTCAAGAGGGAGTGGGACAAATATTTGCCCCATCTATTATTTGCTTACAGAGAGGTGCCCCAGGAATCCACAGGTTTTTCACCCTTCAAGTTGCTGTATGGGGATAGGGTGAAGGGACCTCTAGATTTCATTCCAGATGAGTGGGAGGGTGAGTGTGAATCCCACAAGGAGTCTGTTGTGGCATATGCCTTAAACCTCAGGACATAGCTCAGGGAACTCATAGGCTTGTCCCAGGAGAACTTGGCAGAAGTCCAACAGCAGACAAAGGGCTGGTATGACAGGAATGCTCAAGCTAAGGGCAGTAAGTTATGGTTCTCATTCCTGTCAGACACAAGCTGCAGACAGCTTGGGAGGGACCCTTCATGGTGGTAAGGAAGGTCAATGATGTTAACTACATGGTAGATCTGCCAGGCAGGAGGCAGGGGAACAAATTGTACCATGTTAACTCGATGAAATCTTACCGTGATAGGGGGGCCCCTGCTGGTAAGTATTTGCAGTACAAGGCAGGAGGAGTCTGAGGGGGCTCTATGGCTACAGTGAGCCAGCCAGCCATAAACCAACTTACTACGGTGGAGCCTAGGGTTGCAGACATGTGATGTGATAGTGCAACACTGTACTGGGATCAGCAATGGCAAGGCAGCTGGAATATCAAGACAGGGAATGGGGTAAGGTATTCCCAGATAGGCTCACTCTTTCAAGCAAAATTTCTCAAGGGTCACTTGAAAAACTAGCTTGAATTTTCAAGCGGCATGAAGTGTGACAAAGGGAAATACTGCCAGCCCAGCTAGCTGGAATTTTGTAAATAATTCTATGACATTTGTGAATATTAGCATGATTTATATAGAAATGTAACAGAAGGAGATACTACCAGCCCAGCTATCTGGAATTTCATAAATATGTATATGTCATTTGAGAATATTAATTTGATTTATATAGAAGTGTGACAGAAGGAGATTATGTAATACATATTATTCATATAGCATTGTCTAGTCTCTACTGTCCTATAAATTAACTTTCATGTGCACTGAACATTCTGTATAATAACAATTAATACTAAACACCAAATTCATATTTAGGAGATAAGTTGTCCTCCAGTTATTAATCAGTTGAAAATTCTTATTGTTGTTCAAAAATAAGAATGCTTACTTTTAAATGGTCATGTACCTTCCATTTAATGTACATTAAAACACCTTAATTGATGGATTTTCTCCTTTTGACCATAACACTGAACATACTTCAAATTCAGACTCACTCCCTTCTTTTCTGCCTTCATTACTACTTAAACTTCTTTACTTGACACTTGTCGGTCACTGTGCATTCAGAAATCCACATTTACCTATCTTACTAAGTATATCATCTATACAGAGATATTCCCCAATTTAGTCCAAATATCCAGCAAAAGGAATCCACTCCCGTTTTTCAGCATGCACAATAGCCTCTCTTTCCCCCCACAACACCTCAATAGTCATAATAATTTTCTTATTTTACACATCGTAATAAATACTTTCATTTTCATTTGTCCCTGCCAAACTCAGCTAAATTCTCTGTTTATTGCATATATGTCACTTTCAGTTCTACATGTTTATATCTGCACCTCTGTTGTAAACATTGATTGCTCCCTGGAACACACTGAACTTTACCTTCTTCACCCTTTTATCTGTGCATGTCTGCTACATCAAGCTGCATTTCAGTAGCATTCATTTATATCAATCATAATTCACTGAATGAACAGTCACCAACATACATTACCATACTATAGGCTTTTGTAACTTGAGTCATTTTGTTTAATTAGGAAGTATGCAGGAAACTAGGGCACAACTGCTGTAACATAAATTGTCAGCAGTTTTCCATTTGTTTATCAAGGTTTGAGTGTTCTGACATAACCAAAAACAATCCGAGGTTCCAGTAAAAACACCGGCGAAGAAAAACAAGAAACTGGAATTGAGCTGAAAAATAAAGGAACAGCTTTAACGTAGACAACTTTTTATTTCCCGCTTTTGTCCATGACTTCATCAGAATACACATTATTGCAAGCAACAAGTTTAAATACAACTCTCAGCCAATAAAAAACACAATCGATTATATTAAACCACCATCAGTTATTTAAAAAACATACTCATTTTAAAAACCTATCTATATATTACTTGCACAAATACACTCTACAATTTAAAAAAAAAAAACATTTAATATTAACAACATCATTCAATCCGGGTTCTTTATCTGAATTTAATTTGATTTGCCATAAGGCTTCTTTTTGCTCTAACTCAATCTTGAACTCTCCATCCCCTCAAATCTCAGACACCCTGTTCTAAAACAGAAAACAAAAACTTATTAATTTGGACATTTCAATGTATGCTTATAAAAAGCATTCTTTTGATCTTTCTTCTTTATGCTGTAATAATGGTCCCTAATTCTAACAAATAAGGTCTGTGTGGTCATCCCTATTAACCTTAAAAGCAAAGGATTAGTTTACATAGAGGTTTGTTTGAATTGTATGGCTTTCTACATAGGGATGACTGTCCCCCGGATTCAGCAAGCAGCTGTGCAGGAATAAGTTATTCCTGCAAGGCAGGGACTGTTCCTGTTCAGCACGGCAGCTCACCATGCATATGCCTGAAGGCGCAATGCCGTGCTCTAAAATGGACAAGGTTCTGTGTATGAGTGCAGGAGGTGTGTCTGAGAGCAGAGCTCTCACAAAACACACACCCCCCTGCACTCAAGAATTGCCTTTCGGCAATTTAAAACAAGCGAGAATGCTTGTAGCACCCCCAACCCGTCCGGATAAGAAATCTGGTCAAAGCCATAAGGGACAATTGTCCATACCAAGGCAAAAATTAACAGAATAACACACTTAGCATAAACACATAGCACACACCTTCCAACCTATCAGACTAAGGAATGTGGGCAAAGCCAAAAGGGACAATTGTCCCGCAAAGCATAAAGTTGATAGAATAACAGGTTCAGCATTAGCAGGGATATTCTGAAGGGTACAAATAAAAAAACACAACAAATAATTTTTTTTTTTATAAATGCGATAAAGTTTAAGCATAACTACACCAGTGTGCCCGTTGCTTAGCTACGCATAGTCCAGCTTAAATAGCATAAGAAGTTAAATAGCAGGAGACATCCAACTTCAACAGTGCTGCAATAGTGTAGTGGTTAAAGCGTACCCTTTGTAAGAAGCCTTTCCCAGTTCACTCTCCACTGTTACCAATTTGCATTTTACATGTGAAAGCAGTACATAAACATTTTTTTTTTATAATTAGCTATTAAATAACATATATTTGTTAACCAGAGTACTGTAAGTAGGTCCAGATGTGAGGTGTCAGTATAATAAAGTTGTGAAACCCCCATATAAACACAAGTGCCCCATATAGTATAGTCACACATGAATAAATGTAATGAAAGCACATTGGGGAATATTAGGGACAGTAAACAAATTTATAATCTGTAATGAATGATGACTCAATCCCATACAGCAGATAGTCTATAAAATAAAAAATAAGCAATGCTAAGCATTGCACAGCTTTGCTTACCAGGTATAAGCATTGTGTAAATAGGGGTTGGGTGGGTGGCCTAATGGTTAAGGTGTTTGCCTTACAAACACAAGGTACAGGGTTTGAGTGTCACAAGGGATAATTGGCTAGGCTTAAAATGGCTTGCAAGGGCAGTTAGCCTAGTACTAATCTATGAACCTATGAACCTATGACTACTAAGCAACGAGTAGCCCAGCTAAGTGGATTTGCCCATTGGTAAGCAGTGCTGAACCTATCCCTTTAAGCACTGCCAACCTTAGCTAAGCAGGTTTGCCTGTAGCTTAGCTCAGCATATTCAAAACCATCCAATCATGGCAAAGGGTAGGAAATCAGCTGTATTTAAACCCCACAGGTGGGAATACAGCTCATAACTGGTTGCAGCTTCCCACTGTAGGCAGTATGGCAGATGTTGGTGAGGGCATGCACTTTTGGACACAGTGCTGCGGCATACAGGATTCCAAGGTCATGGTAGGACTCCTGGTAAATAACCACGATGAGAGACTGCTGCGGGGCCAGTACCAGGGCACCCAATATAAAGCAGAAGCCTGGGACCATCTTGCCCATGAACTCACCAGTGCCACTGGTATCCCTCGGGCTGGTAAGCAGGTCTGGCACCACTATGCTGAATTGAAGTGGAGGAAGAGGGAGCTCTTGGCACAGTGGGTCCGAAAAAGCAAGGCAGATGGATGATGTCCCAGCAGTGTGTAAATATTCATATCAATAACTGTTTACCACAGTCCAGCCTGTGTATGTGATGAATAAGTATGTCTAAATATTAATCTATTCCCTTTACAGCTGCAACTGAGTGGGCTGTGAATAAGGAAGCCCATGCCAGCAGGCTGCGTAGCGAGGCTGGTGAGTAACAATCCTGCTTGTAGTAGTCATACCAAAAAAATATAAAGTAGTAGAACGTCACCTGTTGGTACAAAAATCGTGTATGGGTTGTAGTGAATAAACCAGACAATACGACAGTAATAGTCCCATATAGGTGATATTTCAATAAAACTGTAACTGCCTGGCAATAACGTTCTAAATCCTGGACTGGTTGTGTTTATTCTGGTATTGTATGGCATTTAGTGTTGCAGTCTCTGAATAGTAATGTTATGTTAACCACTGTTACCCACACTGTGCTACATAAAAACATGTCTATGAATGTCTATATAAGACTGTTGTAAGTACAAGGTCTGATTGTACAACCAAGAGAGGCTTAGACAGAAAACAGTTAAGGAACAAACAACAGTTACTAAATAGCTCACTCTGTTGAAACTCAAATTGTTGTATTTGTAGCACACACAGCCATGGTTCGAATCCTGGGAGTGGTAGTAAGCTGTATGCATAATCATACCTCTCAACTGTACAGATTTTCACAGAATGTCCAGATAACTGGCTCATATTTTTGTCCTGTTCCTCTGTCTCCCTGGCAAATCACTTGGATGATCTCAGAATTGTAGTCACTAAATACTGACATACATTTGATTTTTAGGCCTCAAATCCTTCAGAAAATATATATTAAAACATATCCTGTTACTCTAGCAACTCTCCAAGTTTATAAGAGCAATATTCAAAATATGTCCCTATTTGTACCCCCATGTTGTCAAGCTTTGTCCACAGTGTGTGCATTAAGAGATTGAGAGGTATGTGCATAATATTAACTGGGAATCTGGGAATATGTGTAGAAACAGTCAGGTAGTATTAACAAACATTCCCCCCACAGGTCTGTCAGATAAGAAAACTGTAACTGCCTGGCAATTAAGTTTTAAATCCTGGACTGGCAGTGCTTACTCTGGTATTGTATGGCCTGATATGTAGCATTCACCAACATCTGATATCAGAATAGTACTGCTGTGACAACCACTGTTTCTCACACTGTGCTACATAAAAATATGTCTAGGACTGTATGCATTAGACTGTTGTAATTACAAGGTCAGATTGCACAACCAAGAGAGACTTAGACAGAAAACATGAAAGGAACAAACACTGGTGTCTAAATAGCTCACTATGATGAAACAGAAATTGCTGTATTTTTAGCAGACACAGCCATGGTTCAAATCTTGGCAGTGGTAGTAAGCTGTATACATAATCATACCTCTCAACTGTACAGATTTTCCCAGAATGTCCAGATATTTGGCTCGTATTTTTGGCCTGTTCCTTTTTTTTCATGCCACATCAGTGGGATGACCTCAGGACTGTTGTCACCAAATAATGACATACATTTGAGTATCAGACATCAAATCCTTCAGAAAATGTATATTAAAACAAATCCTGTTATTCTAGCAACTGTTTAAAAATTTATAACAGCAATATTCAGAATATGTCCCTATTTGTATCCCAGTGTTTTCAAGCTTTGTCCAGATAATGTGCATTAACTCATTCCCTCCAGCAGAGCTCTCTTGAGTGTGTACCTTTAACTCCTAGTGGGTGTGGCTTCAGCCTTTAAAAAATGAATTTATCACTTTACAGTTCTAACAAATACTAACTGACAGAGGTCATATAACAATACAATTATGTTTGCCATCATGTATGCTTCAAGATCAAATATTATGATCCCTTGTATGTAGCATGGTTTTGGAATTATTAATGCAAATATGAACAAGGGATATTTGATGCCTAGAGGCACAGTAGGAGGTAACTGCAGAAATGCCTGGAGATGTCACCCGGCTGTAATGAGTTAAGAGATTGAGAGATATGTGTACAATTACAACTAAGAATCTGGGAATATGTGTAGAAACAGTCAGGTAGTGTTAATAAAAATTCCCTCCACAGGTCTACTAGGTAAGGGAAGTAGAATTTAGCTATAAGACAGTTGAAGTATACACTGTGTGCAAACATACCACTGCCCAAACCAAGGCCATAAGGTATTGTAATAATACCTGTAGAGTAATAATTAGAGCAATGATCATTAAAGTTGTGAGTACTGCAAGAATATATAAGTTCTTAATTGACATCTCTACCCCCACCACCATATCTGCAACAATAATCTAAACACACAAATTAATGGATATGTTTACACCAAACCTACTGTTGGGACATATGTCCTATTGTTCAAAAAATATTGAAATGTGCTTCAATTAATGTTCCATGTTAAAATACTATCATTAGTGGTCTATTGCTATCAATGTAACTGCATGTTGTTGTAATGGCCACTGTGGTTCCATATATGCATGTGTTCCATTTGCTATGCAACTGTTCCAAATCTGGTGTTTTGGGTTAATGGGAATATCTATGCATCCTGTTATAACTAATCCTGGATTGTGTTGACTATTACTAACCCACATATGTTCTAAAACAGCAACACCATTGCATGTTTGGGAAAGCTGGTCACAGTGGACCCACCTCTCCCACCAGATCTGGCCATGGCACTGGGCCCCAGGACATCTGGGACCCACCACAGGACTTCCTCGTCCGCTGGTCCTGCACCACCTTTGGGTGGAACTGCCTCAGGGGATGGGGCTTGTCCCCCCTGGAAGTAGGCGCAGACAGGATCCTGTCACCTGAAGGCAGGTACTGGGATTGGTGCATAGCAAGCTCTGAAGGGAGTTTGGAGATCTGCTACACCAGCTTGGGCCGCATGGTGCAATTAGATGGTCAGTCTGCCCCTCCTGCTCAGCCCCCAACATAGCCACCTTTGGGGCTGTGAAGGTGCAGTGGTGACTGCCCATGGGTGGGGACCTCAGTCCCACAGTTTCCATTTGGAGGCTCATGGACTTCCAATTTCCAGACTCCAATCCCCACCCAAGGTATCTACCCCCCACATGTCATATATCAGCCCTGTATGTGGTCTTGTCTGTCTTCCTCCCCACTCTACCTCCCCAAGTATACCTACTATCCTTCCCCAACATCCCACTCTCACCTTAAAAAAAAGGGCAATCTGTTCCCAAAAAAAAAATGTTGCCCCATACATAGCTGTCAATTTCATACATGTATCCTCTGGACACATGTAGTCTGGTCTAATTGGCTTCACAACACATTATTGTTGTCCTCACCCCTCTCTCAGGGGTTTGAGTATCCAAATATATCTCCAAATTCAGTATATATGCACAGCTGTTGATTTAGAAGAAATTCACAGCTATGGACCTTTCCTACACCTGTCCTGCATATCCCTAGCTACTTTCCCTATTGTCTTCCCCTCTTTATGCCCCCTTTTTCACCACTTACTTATCAACCATTGTTTTCATTTCTTTTAAAGAAATTAGCATGGGGTAAGTGGGAGTAAGCACTTTTAAGCACTAGTAAATGGATTTAAGCCTGTTTGAGCAGCACTAAGCAATGCCTACACAGATTAAGCAATTTTAAGACTAACTGTCTGCAAGCATATTTAACCAGAAGTTAGTATTGCTTACCACCATGTAAACCCACTTACAACTGCCTTAATCAGTCTGTTCTGCCCAGCAACCAAATAATCAGCCCTCACAAGTCTCAAACCCAGGATCCTGCACACCATAGGCACAGCAAGTTACCACTAAGCCATTTGAGATGTACATATGTGTGATGTTTTCTCAAGCATATCATGCAGAACAGTCATTCAACATTAGGGAAAATGTATTTATATATGTGTATATATATATATATATATATATATATATATATATATATATATGTGTGTGTGTGTGTGTGTGTGTGTGTGTGTGTGTGTGTGTGTGTGTGTGTGTGTGTGTGTGTGTGTGTGTGTGTGTGTGTAGACATACATACGCACACACTACACATATGTGTGTGTGTGTGTGTGTGTGTGTGTGTGTGTGTGTGTGTGTGTGTGTGTGTGTGTAAATATATATATATATATATATATATATATATATATATATATGTGTGTGTGTGTGTGTGTGTGTGTGTGTGTGTGTGTGTGTGTATATATTGCATTTGGTCATCGGATCCACACTCTGAATCTCTCTCTCTGCAAAACATCTGACCAAAGGCACTGTAAATGGGGCTTAAGGGACCCAAATAGGGATCTCTTGTAATTATTGCCATTATCCCTTCCTCCACAGCTGAATTGTTCTGCCTTGCAACAAAATAACCAGCCTTTGCAAGGCTTGAACCCAGGACCCTGCACAACATAGCCACAAGTTACCAGTAAGCCATCTCAGCTGCAAGATGGGATGATTTCTCTAACATATCATGCTGAAAGTCAGTCTACCATAGGGAATGTACAATGTGGAAGCACTAAACATTCTAATGATACATACACATACATATATATATATATATATATATATATATATATATATATATATATATATATATATATATATACACATACATACATATATAAATATATAAATACTTTTATATATATATATATATATATATATATATATATATATATATATATATATATATATATATATATATATAAAGTATATATAGAGGGTGCACAGCATATCAGTCATTATTCCTACAGTTGCCACCTTTTCAAATGGCCAGTGTCTGATTCTTTCCTACAAATGAGAATTATTGCATGAAACATATACCCACACACAATGCAAAGGACATGACACCACACTCAGTTTGCATACATATAAATGTTTATTTGTGTACTATTTCAGTTGTTTATGCCATTTCTTATAGCATTTAGGTGTTTGAAATACATAATAACTGATTAATGCAACTCTCAAAGAAAACATATGATACAGTAATCTGCAAAACATAACACACTTTGCTGTCTGGGCTAAAGCCTTCAAGTAGTACTATAGTAAAAAACACACTTGCCTTGAAGATGAGAATCAATCAACACTTAATTACAGATGTAGTTCAACAGCCTCCAATTACACCCTGTACTCAACCCCCAAGGGGGAAAAGTATCAGTTCTCACAATTTTAATGTATTCATTACATAATAATGCTTAACGTAAAATGTCACTATCACACTGACAAACAGAACTGGGTGCAAGACAGTAAGCTCTAGCCCACCACTATTCTCATGGTGAAACATATGATAATGTACAACCATATACTTTAATGTTTCTTATTACTGATATCCCTCACATGTTGTAGCAGCCTAGGTTAAAAACATTTAATACCCTTCCCCCATAAAATGTCTTACAAGGGCATATAACAGTGTTAGCCATACACTGACCTCCAGACTGTACAGGCCACACATGTTTTATCCAGCTGTAGCCCTCATATATATGGACCCTACCCCACAACTTTTGCGGGAGTCCACAACATCACTGGAATAATAGCAGAAATGTCAGCACTAAATTACGATCGACCATTAACTATCAACCTCTTACTGCATGACATCTGGACAAAGCCTGGTATATAGGTGGAGGGCAGAGGCTGAAACACATGGCCATATTTGAAATATTGCTGTTATACACTGTGAAAATTGCTGGTGTTGCAGGATTGGTTGCAACATAGCCTTACTCAGGAATATGAAGTCAGAAACACAAATGGATGTTGCCATGCACTGATAGCAATCAACAGAGAGAATGCCACTGATATGTCAGGGACAAGACCTGTGTGGGGAACAGACAAAACATAACAGCCAATCCTCTGGCCATCATGTAGATAGGTGCACAGGTGAAAGCTATGCAGACAGACTGCATTCCATGCAAAACTAGCATGCACACACAGACCCTGTAAAACTAGCAGTATTCAAAGCATATAACAGCAACACTCACACACTGTGCCTAGGTCTGGGATCTTATACAAACAAGTAGTTGGCCTGTGTCCACAAGTTGTGTTGTAAGAGGTATAGGTACCTGCAGTCTGTAACACCACTGCCCACACACAGGAATTATGTCTTCCATACAGGAAAGATAAAGGGACAATGCCCACACTGTTACTGCATATAACAAAATAAAATGTGTACTGCTACTGATTGTTGCATTGGCATGACACTGATATGGGTACTACAGTAGGCATGCTTATCACATAGTAATCAGAAAAGTGTACAACTGTCTTATAACCCACTGTCCATGTCTACCACTTATAGCTATATCAACACCCATATACACTGGATATCAAAATGTACACAGCCCTGTTCGACTGCCAGGTCTGTGTACTGTCTGGCAATGAGAACACAGGAAGTCATGTCAAAACATTTCTCACCTCAAATGTGACCCATAACCTGTAAAATTCTATTTAAAAAGAAACAATGCTGTTTCATGGAAGGTGAGCAACCATTGCCAAGTGAAGATGTGATATGAAGTTAGAGTATAAACCAAGACAAATGGATGCTATAATCATCTCACCAGGTATTTACACAACATACCAGTGTAAGGGTGTACACACAAATTCAACTGGCTTACTGTACTGAATATTACTTCCCATATGCTGGAGGGACAGGTTCATAACCCAGAGACTGCCCATGCTATGGAACAGACTTCTCATACATGTCAAGCAGAGCACCTCACTGGCCCTCTTCATAAGAAATCTTAATGAGTGGATGGGAAATAGAAAATTCAACACAGAGATCACTCCAGTGGCTTTACTCGACAGAGGCACTGGGAACTAAGGTCAGGTGGCACTATGCCAGGGTACTTCAGTGGGCTAGGCTTGTAAAGGCTCCAGGGCCATTAGCCTAGTACACACCTATGAACCTATATGTTTCCATAGGACAGGTTGTTATGTTCCCTATTGAACTGAGCAGGCTATAGGACATATCACAGGTGTGGATTGTGTTGACATGTACTTTTGTGGGGTCATGTTCCTATTGCACAAGTACCATGCATTGTAACAGGGGTGTGTACACGTCATATCCACTGTAGCTATATGAAATCAGCAGTACCTTACCTGTACAACCACCCTCCACCAACGATAGAATAATCCCCCTTGGTGGACACCAAGAAGACACAAAGCACATTATAAGTTGATATAGAGGCTGTACAAGGACACATAGGTGCAGACCACAACTTGGAAGCCAGTGCACCTCTATCTGAGCAAGCATGTAGGTTCATAGGTAACCTCCTGTAAGGCTGACTATGACTAGAAATCAGATAAATGCAAACCACTAAGGCCAGTTGCAACCATGTCTACACATATGTAAGCAGTCTCAGAGCCAGTAACTCAAGTCAGCCTGTACTGGGGGTAAAGCACACCTCATACACACATGCCATGGATACAGGCAACCTGCATCAGACAGGATAGGTGGGAACAGTGGTACCCTGTCCACAACAGTAGTAAAGAGGGATATGCACATCACCCACACTCCTGCCCACATCAATGGAGAGCATGGACATAATGCCGACAGATGACAACAACAGCAAGTCTCCATGGGGCATGAGAACATCACAGTTTGCCTCCTACATTACCACAGGCATGTGCTTACAGTCCCATCACACACTACAGTCAAACACACTCATGCCACCATACACACACCATCCACATGGAAGATGGCCACTGTCATCCCTCTACACAGAAATGAATGGTGTGTAGTGGATTATGCCATTAAGTGTCCAACATTGGAGAAACTGGACAGGTCAGGGCCAGGAGTATGATGCAAGATGTACAAGCCATGATAACTTACAGTGTTATGGTATAGTCTGGATTATTTGCAAATAATACCCACTGTTCATGTGCATGTGGAGAACTGTATGAGGTCCTCTGACCTTTTTCCTGTTTATGTCTTCCAGGTACAATATCCTGGGAATGCCTGCCTGCATATACACCCCTGAAAAATTATGCTGTAATCCAGTTCCTCATAGTCCATCATGCCATCCTCTTCGGGCACTGGGCACAGGATCTGCGGGAGAGGATCACCCTATGGAACAAGCTCATCCACAGGGTAAACAATGTTGGCCTGCACAACCGCAATTATGAGGAGGTGCAGCATCACTGCATGGATCTGATCCACCAGGCCTGTCAGCATGCCGCTGCAGTTAGGAGGGACCAGCTAGCCACAGGTGATGGTTATGCCATCCAGCCCCCACTGACACATACTGAGGAGCTCCTCTCCAGCCTTAGGGCACCGCCCGCCAGCCAAGACAGAAAGCTGAAGACAGAATTGTGGAGGTGGGTGCCACCCACACAATGGATGAGGAGCATGCAGGTAAGGCCCCAGGGCACATTAGTAGGCCACTGTTGCTTATCCATTTTAATCTGTAAAGTATCTACATGCATATGTCAGATAAGATAGCCTGTTGCTACAGTGTAGTAATGAACAGATGTGCATAATCTCTAGTATTGTGAGTTTGTACTGTTGATGTGCTAAAATGCTGCTCCCACCCTGTACCAATGCCACGGGTGTGGATATTGAGATTATGTCTCTCACACAACTATTGAGGTCCCTCTGGTATACAACTGGGTCAGCAGCCTGTAGCTGGTGAGTATGGAGTTGTTTTGTTCAGGTCTGCCAATACACCGGCCATGTTATGGACATGCTATTTGCCATGCACACCTTTAACACACCTATCCATAATGCATGCTGTACATGTTCACTTATTGTTGCTGTTAACTGCACGGCATCATGCTGGTCACCATGGTGGCATATCTGAAGGGTATGTAAGAGTCCTGCCATATACCTAACAACCTGTCATGGACAGAGATGAACATAATAGTGGGACAAATGGCCTACAGCAGGGGCATGTCTGAAACATTACCCTTATACAGTGGCTACAACAGTGTATACACCATTATTACAATGGAAACTGTTCATGATCTAAACAATGGCAAATCACAATACCACATGCTACACCTTTTATAACCTGTAATGTGATCCTAACATGAGCAATGAATGTGTAATATGGAATCCTATGTTAGGACAACAAATATGGGAATACATACCTTAACAAACACTGGAAGCATATGTGTGCACACTCCAAATAACATATTGTGGAAGCAGCTTGTGAGGTACTGGCAGCATTCATTCTTCTTGAGTATTCACCTTCCATCAGCTACAGGACCTCAGTTTTACACCAAGTAATGGTCTGCTGTCCAAGATGTATGTCCATGACATTTGCCCACTCACCTGCAACAGAGGCAGCCATGGCTTGCACATATCTTACAAACCATGAAATGGATCTCATATCCGAAAGGTAACACTCAGGAGTGGGAAAAGTAACCTTACCTCACCATTGCATATACCATGGCAAACAGTGCAGACAATCATGTATGTGTGTATGAAGTATGGGACAACATTAATGTAGAAAATAAACAGATGCCCATCCAAAACAGAAGACAACACATGTTGCAGACTGGTCATGGATGCTGCCCAGAAAGATGCAGCAACACTGAGGGACTTGTAGAATGTCTAGCAAGTACTGCCTGTGCAGTACCTATGTCGACAATCACCTTGTATCTGCATACATGTGGCCTATGGGTTAGGGTAATCAGACAGAAGAGTTGTTCCACAGGCAACATCATCCAGGGCACTCTACAGGTAGCATATGCATGACATCAAATCTCCCAAAGGCATGTGTTGCAATGTCTAATGGTGTCATGAAACCAAGGCTGAATCCTACAGACAGTATTCATAAAGATTCATGTGGTGCATAAGCAACACCTCACTCCACCTCAGGGCCACCATCCCTATTTTTACCTTACTGGTGCCAGTGTACACCTTTAGGTTTGCTGTTCATTAGCAGGAACTAGGCCAGTAGACATGGCGTTCAGAATTTGGAACACTGCAAAATAACACTCTTGTTTGGCCCATAGTTGTCAATGATCTGCAATAAGGCTGAGGATGGGGAGGGGTGTCATCCTGAAACACAACAATGAACTGAAGCATACATCCAAATCTCAATAAGAATGGCTGTATCTGAACACAGTAAAGGTCATGAATTGTGCCAGACATAACCCTGAGTCCACAGCAATAGTGAAGCCACTGTGTGACCTCCAAGGGCTGTGCACATGAGCTGACCTATGCAATCTGGCAGAGTTGAGGGACATTTGTAGGGCGGAATGACCAAATAATGCCAGTGAAGATGGGTCATGCTAGTATACCCCTCCCAGGAATAGTGACTGCTGTAGTTCACTTAACAGGTGCTACAACAAACTGTTGTGTTAAGGGTGTGCACACTTATGCAACCTACATATTGTATGCATCTCATTCAGCATCTGCATGACTAATACATGTGTTTGATACTGCACTGGATTGCACAGGTCATATGTCAGATATCAGGTGTGTATAATGTTAACATATGCAGTATTGTGGCCACATTGCATACCATGGGAGAGGCTGACATGTCAACAAGGGTGTGTACACTCCTCATATCCACATTAAGCTTTGAAGGGTGTCAGTGTAATCATATTTTATTGCTCATACATGCACTGCTGATGATGAGATCTGCAAATCAGAAGTCAGACATTAACTATTGACATCAGTCCTCATATCATCCCAGTTATGTGTCTGACAAACACATAGAGGCTGTGAGCTACAGAGAAAACATAACTGCCACACATATACACATTCAGCAATGGTATGTACACTCGTGAGGTATGGTGCACAGTACATGCAGGTTTTCTGTACAGGTGCAAAGCAATACTGTGTACATGGATGCAGTGTGTTCCAGGGGAAGGGGAATCACCTACTAACACAACTCATGCATCACAGAGATGTATAATGTTGGTAACAAGGATTGAGTATGGCTACAGTGCATGCTGTTGAGTGCCATATGTCATGCATGTTGACTGTTGGGTAATGAGAGGTCTGTGTATTATCTTTGTGCCACCTCACCTGTAAGTGTGTGTGTATGTGTGTGTGTGTGTGTGTGTGTGTGTGTGTGTGTGTGTGTGTGTGAGTGTGTGTGTGTATGTGTATGTGTAGAGGTAAACCATAATGTACAGATCTTAAATTACATTTTTGTTTGCCCACTCACAAGTGGTGAGGTGAGTCAGGGTCCCTCCTGCATGCAAACTGATGTTAGTGTCCATACAGACTCTGACAATGATGATAGGCATGGTGAGGCACAGGCAGGGTTGTCAGGAGCTGAAGCTATGCCATCAGTTTACATCCCACTTTTATCTACCCCATCCCCGCACACAGTCTCAATGCCCATACATACCCCATCAACAGTGGCCATAGATGAGGGAGTTGGTCATCATGCCCCTAGCAGAAGTTCCACAGCAGGTGTCACCAGACACATGTTTTGGAACATCATGGAGGCACAGGCACGTATGGAACATTAAACCAGAGTCTGAGGCTCCAGAGGGCTACTCATTCTGCTGTACTTGACAATATCTGTGATCTTGCAGGTGCCCACCGTTATTTTGCAGAGGTCCTGGATAGACAGTTGGGTGAGATGGTGGGAATCCTCGACCATGTGTTGTCTGTGGTAGAGCATGTGGTGGGAGTAGGGTAGCGGCCACATGGACGTAGGTCAGCAACACCAACAGGTGGAGGTGTATGTGGATGTGCAACAACTCACGGCCACTCCCGTAGTGGCAATACCAGCAACAGCACTGCAGGGGAGTGCTGTCCACACTACAATGCAGCAGGCTATGTGCACGTGTTCCTGGCCGATTCCAACAGGGATGCGGATCCAGTGAATAACTGTTGTCATCAAAGGAGAGTAACATATCTGGGGTTCTGCCTGGTAGTACCCATGAAACCCCTGGCAGGCACAGTTCCTGTGTCCATGGCCAGAGACAATGAATTCTACACCCTACCATGTACAGTCTGCAGCTGTCCAACAAACCCCTGTATAGGGCAGCCACATCACAAACATGTGCATACATGCACATACACTTCACTAAAACACCTAGGGCACCTCCATACCTACACACACCACATCTTCACAACCCATTTAATAAAGAACCCCCTAACCCACACACATGATGTCAACCAAGCAGCTCAGCCTAGTCCTCTGGCAAACCTGCAACACACCCTATGCATATGATGATACCTGTGGCACATCTCTGTCATCCATACCATCGATGCAGGGACATGCTGATATGGTTCTTTTGCACAGGGTGAACGTCCTAAGGTTTAGCAATGTAATGTTGTTTAACATGTTTTCAGCTGGAATGATTAATGCTTACACGTCAGGGTGTGTAGCTGTCCAGCCATGATGCATTATAGCTGTTATTAACACTGACTGATTGTGGCCTCCATAATTTATTCTGTTGGTGTTCTAGGTGTCTGTGTGTCAGCAGGATGTTGGTCTGCTGTCCTGTCCTACAAGAAGTGTAGCACTGTGGTGACACATTGACTGTGTCATATCCCGGATACAGCTGAATACAGGTAACAGGTCTGTATAATAGTTACTGTATGTGCCACATGGCTGATAGGTCAAGGGGTGTATACAGGTGAATGCACTGTAGTTGATGTCAGCAGCTCTTCTACAGTGAACAATTGTAAGTGTACTGTGTGCCACATACCAAATGTCCATTAATAACACACACACACACACACACACACACACACACACACACACACACACACACACACACACACACACACACACACACACACACACATGCACACACTCACACACGTAGGATTTGTTGTTGATGCAATACACAGAGAATACTGTTCACATGGATGTACTTCATTTTACAGTGAACTAATTTTGGCCTATGTAGTTCCACCCAGACCAAATTGCCAAAACATCACACAAGGAAATAATCAGTTTGCCAGTTTAATGTCATTGATGATGGTACTGGCCGGGTATATGTCCTTTTCCCCAATATAGTGCAGTCCTGGAGTTGGTAAACATAAGTGTGCTGGTGTGGGCCCACTTTGTAGGGTATGGGGTGGCGTAGAACCACACATAGTGTGATTAACAACTACTTAACTTGTTAGCATAAACTGTACAGTATAAAAGCACACTAATCAGGGGGATAGCCACAACAATAATCCCAATGTTGGTGACTGTGGCCACAACAACCCCATCCATGTATATATACCAACTCCTGTATCACTGTACTGCTGTATAGTGGGGAAGAGGGCATGTACACATCCACTACTAGTTTTTCTTGAATGTATTTCCACAAGATTATTGCTTTGAAATGTTACCTTTAGCCAATTAGATCTCAGACAAATGATCTCATGGGACATATATTTTCTGCAAACTGAAGTAGATCCCTTCACATACACATACACTTACTTGGCAACACTGAGAGTAGAACCCCTACCTAGGTACTTATTGCTACTAATGTCCTTGACTTTAATTGCACACACCATAGAGATTTTAGGGTGAGGTGTGTCCTGAGTTTCCTGTTAAGTGAAGAACATCACCAGGCCTTGTACAGTATGGTAATGGGGGATGAAGTGTGTGTTAATGAACAATACATCATATGACATATTGTCATATACACATTGATAAACACATACAGTCATAGACACATTTGACAGACCTGGGTTTAGCAGTGCTCACTACCTTGTCAGTGAGTCCATTTTGTTAAAGAGATTTTGCACACAGCACAAGCATCATTGGGCTGGATAGTATAATCAGTACCTGTATGGTTGATGGTGACAGTGGTCCACATACAGTGGACTTTGGGACACATACTGGGGGTACCATGGTGTAAAGACAGTATACCCATCACCCACACCCCACACTGGATATTGTACTCACTGAAACCAATGATAATGCTCTGACATATCCACAATCACACATTGACCAAGACTGCAATACAACTCCTTGTCTAATCAGTACTACTACAGGGATATGCATTTATTGCACATGCCACACAGATAGTAGGGTGAGGGTTTGTTATGGCTCTCCTAATGTCAGCAACATCACTATCCCTTATAATGTATGGCAAGGTTGAGGGTATTTGGAGAATGTGGCCTCAGAATGCTGTCTCCTACAAATATGCACACTCACACACATACACACACTTGCCAGGACTCAGAGGGTAACCCACGCCTATCTACCCATTTGTAGAATAGTGATATGCTAGTACTGCAAGCTCCAGGCATCCCCTAGGGTGAAGAGTGTAACAAGCTACATTTAACGTCAATTACAGCAGCAGCCATTTCTAAGTATGGCAATGGAGGGTGTAGTGGGTGAGAAGGCCCTCAGGGTATTGTCAACTACAAGTTTACAAACACACAGACACTGTTATTCTCAGTAATGCACACTGACACATTTGTCAGTACTGGGGTCCATAGGTGCAGGTGTTCCTAGGTATGTACCAGGCTAATGTCCATGGAGAGATGAGAAGAGTAGGGCATGTGGGTACACGTATCATGCCACCTGACATTTGTCAGCAGGCCATCTATCAACTGATGCCATTTGCCTGATCCCCAGGGTGACAGTTAAATTCAACATCCAGTCATCTGATTTCCTCTTGCAGAGGGCCAGTGAGGTGCTCCAACTGACATGCATCAACATATATTACATAACATGGCCATTATCTGGGTTAGAGACCTATACCCAAGTATGTTCTGTTGACTGTGGTAGTCCATGGCATGTGGTGCATACAGGGTGGGGTTTCCTAGTTGTGGCGTTCATAACACAGCTGGGCAGATATGTCAGTATCTGTCAATCATAGCTTGCCTGTAAGTAGCCAAGATGACTCCTGACATCTGCACATCTGTACAGAGAACAGACAGAAATCAGATAACCAACAGGTTATGCATTAGGATGAATGTTTTTGACAGATAGACATCTGACACTGATATGTATGCCATTACTACATGACAGCAGCTCTCAATGACATGTCCTAAACACATAGTAGTCTACAATTAATATCCACATATCAGATCAATATTCAGTAGGAGATAACATACAGCTCACATACCAAGAACACAACAGTCAGTACTTAGAGTCCAGCTTTGCATGCAGGGGTGTATGTTTCCAGTACTATAATCTGCAATTGATTCTTACTTGGAAAAGCACTGTTAAAAGTAGTAACATAATGATACAATACATACAAGTGTGACTGCATATAACCTGGGATATTACCCGTGTATGAAACACATATAAAGAGAAAAGATTGTTCTACTAGCCATGTATACTCAGGTGTCCCATACAGTATACTCACACCCCTTGGTATGGTAATGACAGCACATAGAAGCATGTTATGTACATGGAATCAAACACACTTATTAAAGGTGTCATTCTCCTGGTATTTTATTAGACTGGAATGTGATTACTGGTTACCAGGGCTGAGCTATGCTTAGCAGGTGTAAGCATTGCCTAAATGTAAATGCTAAGCACATCTGCGCACTGGTAAGTGAAGCCTACATGGTGTAAGTGCCTATTTGTTTAACCATATGTTAGCACCACTTATTGTCATGCAAATATGCTCAAACCCACTTAAAGCTGCTCAAAACTGCCTTAACCACTCTGTATCCAACAGCCCTTGCAGGTCTTGAACCCAGGACACTGTACACTATAGTCCCAGCAGTTAACCACTAAGCTGTGAATATGTCTGTTACTTTTTCAGCTATATCATTCAGTACTCATACTGAATAGTAGTGAACAACTGCTTTGACTACTACACTTGTGTAGTACTTGTAAGTAAAAATAGTGTTGAATCAGTCATGTTTTTATATCTAAATATACACATATCAGATAAATATGGTGGGATACATATGAGAAGGTATATACATCACTCATGTTTACACATAAAGATATATATATATATATATATATATATATATATATATATATATATATATATGTGTGTGTGTGTGTGTGTGTGTGTGTGTGTGTGTATGTGTGTATATAACATATGCCCATAACATGTAGTGGAGTCATACCTCAGCACCATAAGTCACAACCTCTTAGTGCAAGGGAATGTAATGTAAATAATGCAGGTATAAATGTAGAATGTTGCTACAGTAACAGGGGTTGTGTCAACAGACATGTTGTGTAAGAAGTCTCTTCTGATGCTGACATGTAGGCCATCAGTTACTGACAGACATCATAAAATCATCATAGTGAAGTACCACACAAATCACAGTAATGATCCTGAGGAATACAGCAGAAATATGACCAATAAACATGGACAATCTGACACAATCTGCTCAATCCAGAGGTATACACAGAACTCCTTAGTGCAAAATGTGCGGACCAAGCCTGACAAAGTGGATGTTTACAGTCATGAAAATGGGGATATCACACAACTACTGGAATAGATAAGCTCACGCAGTTGATGCATTCACACCCTCCTGTCTGTCCTAACACATATTAACTGGAGGAGCAGAGGTCCCAAGCTCACATACTTCCCACTAGTTAGTGATATACATCTTCACAGCTTTGGCCACTGCTTTTTCAGAAATACACAACACATAGGCAACAGTACATCTGACAAAGATCTGGACATAACATCACAGTAGGTAAATACACTGAGTTGCTAGGCATGTCAAAGCACTGTGTAAACTACAGGTAGACTACCACAACACTGACCCACATTTCCTATGGGGGAATGCACATGTACTTGCAAATATAGCAGGCACTGCAGGCATGTAACAGCATGGAGTAACAGACACCAGTATGAAAGTGCATACCCACAACCAATCTCAACATAGTCACAGTCACATTATGGTAAGCCTAATGAATAGTACAGTATATGGACTGTATGAACAAAACCATCCTCATATTTGCCACTCACACACTAACCCTACATATACTGCCCAATTCACAGTGTAGTCTGATGCCTGACTGGTAAGGGACATGTCTCAGTCTGGCCCTACAAACATATATGTTGATAGGATACCAGAAACTGCAGTAGCATGCAACGTCAGATAGAACAGAACCAAGAACACTGACATCTACCACAGTCTATAAACAGGCCAAGTAACATATTCACAATACACTGCTACACAATACTGACATTCTGTCAACAATCACCATAAGTATACAGACCTCACTACTGTACAGACTACAACAGAATGTCCAGGTTTTGTCATCAAATATAAGGCCTACTATACATAACATGTCTAGCAGTCTGATATATCACTGGCTTGTCATCAGGAATGATGTCAGTAAATAATGATATACATATGCACCTCTTACTACATGCCATATGGACAAAGGGTGACAGACTTGGGGGACAGAGGCACAAACACAGGGCCAACATTGACATATTGCTGTGATAAACTGAGAAAATTCCTGGTGTAACAGGATTTGTTGTGACATATCTCTTCTGAGGAATATGAAGTCAGTAACTCACATGGATGTCATTATGTACTGACTGCAATCATCAGAGTATACTAGTGCATTTCTAAAGATAGGAAATGTGTGAGTAACACACCACATCTAAGACTCAACACTCTGGCCAGTCTGCAGATAGCCCTATAGATGGGAGTTTCCTCAACCACATAACACTGCCATGCCAGAGTTTAAATCATGTAGAACAGCCATATCCATACAACCCATGTTAAACCACATTGTTTCAACTGTAGAACAGCAATATTTACATTATGTCCCCATGTCTGGAACTTCCCCTTCCTGTTTGTTGGCCTGGCTCCACAGTGTATTTTGTAAAAGGTATTTCCACCTACCCTCTGTGATGCTGTTTGTCAGACATCCACATGAAGTCCTGCTCACAGTGAAGAAAAAAGGCCAACAACAACATAAAGTGCTTAGTTATAGTAGTGTTCCATGCAATTGGCTATAGAAATGATACCACGGCTGTTCCACATGCAATTAGCAAGTGGGGGACTCTAATTTGTGCACAGGCCATCAGCTGATCATGAGTATTACCTACAAAAGTCAAGCTGCTGCCTATGCAAAACAGATGTACTTTTCAACATCCATCAGGGAGGGACAGAGAGAGAGAGAAAGAGAGAAAGAGACAGAGAGAAAGTAAGAAAGGAAGGGAGTAAGAGCCATGTTTGTGTATGATCTGTGGGTGGCGAGTGGTATTTGGGTATTATAACGGTTACCTATATTGTTTACTAATCTATACTGTCACATAGTAATTGCACATGACTGTACACATTTATGGCTGTGGATTGTCTACAACAACCTCTACAGTGTTTATAAACTGTTGGCCTTGTAATGTGGACATTGGGACACATAGGTCCTCAATATAATGATGTAGCTAAACCCACACTGCAATTGATCCTATCATTACACATTCACCCCAACACCCATTCAGGATACTGATGACATACACACAAACGCACACTTATCAGTACTGAATTTTAACCCCCTATCTGATTGTGTATTGATATTACAGTATTACGCAGTTATTGCACGTACCACAGAGTTTACATGTTGGAGGGTTATCCAAAGGTATCTTTGAAAGTGAGTGACATCAGCAGCAGTGCTAAAGGAGGGGTAAGGGAAGTGTAATAAGTGTGAATGCCCACAACATCAGGTGTCAATAAAGACACACACACTCTCTCTCATAGAACCATGCACATTCTCACACTTGGCAGGATCAGGATTAGACCTCCTACCTAACTAGTTTGATATACTTCAGTATTACAGAGTTATCGCAAGTGCCACAGAGCTTATAGGACTGAAACATGGCCAAAGCGTTATTTCAAGGTGACTGACATCAGCAGGCGTGCTAAAGTAGGGCAATGGGAAGTGTAGTGAGCTTGAATGGCTTCATAATCATTCATCTCTACACACACACACACACACACACACACACACACACACACACACACACACACACACACACACACGCACACACACTTGCCAGTACTGAGATGCATAGGTTCATTGCTTCACAGGTGTGTAGTAGGTGAAGGGGCCTGAAGGCTGTACAAGGCTAGGCCAAGGGAATACCTTGGCATCAGGGCACATTACAATAGTCCCCAGTGTGGCTCAGGGGTGTAGTCCCTGGAGTTGTCCCCAGGGTTGAGTATTGTATTCACCATCCACTCGTCTGGGTTACTATTCTGGGTGGCCAGTGATGTGCACTGCTTCCCATGTATGTGATCTATATTCCATAACATGGACAGTGTCTGGGTTGTGCACATGTCCCACATGCATGTTCTTTGACATGTGGAAGTGTACTTGAGGTCTCTGGGGCAGGTTGTGTGGACAAATTGTTATCTTCTGATGTAGCATTCTTGACCTCATTTGCTGAGACCTGGCTATGTAACTGAGGTCGTGCTTGCACCTACATTGACAGCATGATATGGGTATTCAGTGGAGTTAGTGGCGTCTGTCCATACAGGGCATGTGTATAAGGCATGGTATTCACTTTGTGGGTTACATTTGCAGACTCTACAGTTGTTGTGGGCATCCAGTGGGGAACCTAGCAAAAGGGCCACTGTACACATTTATTTGCCTACTGAGGGGATGGAACAGGGTTCCTTGTCCTTTGACTTGCTGGATAACACACACTCAGTCAGGAGATGTAACACATCAAAGTACTTTCTGATGTCAGTGGCACTGTTGTGGTCAACAGGCATGTAGTCCACTGCAATCACATCGTGGTTAGTATCTGTGAGGCAATATGCAGGGAACTACCAATATAGTGGTTGTTGCCTAATGAAGTGTGTTTGTGTATGAGACGTGGGTGGAGAGTGTTCTCTGAGTAATAGAAGGGATGCCTATATTGTTCACCATTCCATAATGTCACATGTTGCGCTATGGATTGTCTAAACCAACTTCTCCAGTGTTTAACATCTGTTGTCCTTGCACAGTGGACATTGTGATATATACTAGGTCCTCAACATAATAATTTAGCAAAACCCGCCTCCCAATGCATCCTGTTATTACACAATCACAACAACCTCCACACATGATACTGATGAGACACACACAAACACACACACACACACACACACACACACACACACACACACACACACACACACACACACACACACACACACACACAAACACACACTTGCCAGTACTGTGATTCAAACCTCTACCTAGCTATGTATTGCTACTATAGTGTACCGCATTTATCGCACACGCCACAGAGCTTATAGGATGGATGCTGTCCCAAGATACTTCTAAGGTGAGGAACATCATCAGCCCTTGTAAATACTGGCACTGGGTGATGTAGTAGGTGAGAGATCCCAAAAATAATTTTACCCTACACACAAAGTTACATTTGCCAGGGGTGAGGTTCAAACCTCTATCTAACAATCTTTACAAACCATTATGTTACACATTTATCACATGCACCACTGACCATACATAGGTTAGGGTTGGCAACACTTACTTCTAAGGTGGATGATATCTGCAGGACTGCTAAAATCTTGCTCTGAGATGTGTACTGGATGTAAATGGGGCCAAAATCTTTGAGGTACAGACATACATATGTACACACACAAGCACTTGCCACGGATGACATTCAAACCCATACCTAGGTAGTTACTGCCACAACATTGTTGCACATTTATGGCATGGGCCATGGAGCTTACACGTTGGAGCTCTGTGCCAAGGTACCTTTGAAGGTGACTAACATCAGCAGCAGTACTAAAGGAGGGGTAAGAGAAGAGTAGTAAGTGTCAATATCCATAAAATCAGGGATCATCAAAGACACACACACTCTCTCACACAAAGCTTCACAGTTGCCATGTCTGAGATTAGAACTCTTACCTAACGAGTATGCTACACTATAGTATTATGCAGTTATCGCAAGCGCCACAGAGCTTATATGCTAAAGAGTTCTTCACAGGTATCTCTGACAGTGACTAACATCAGCAGCAGTGCTAATGGAGGGGTAAGGGTAGAGTAGTAAGTGTCAATGTTCATAAAATCAGGTTTCATCAGAGACACACACACACACTCTCTCACACAAACACACACAATTTTACAGTTGCCGTGTCTGGGATTAGAACTCCTACCTAACTAGTATACTACACTACAGCATTATGCAGTTATCATAAGCACCATGGACCTTCTGGTGATGGCACTTGCCAAAGGGTTATTTCAAGGTGACTGACAGCAGGCGTGCTAAAGAAGGGTAATGGGTGGTGTAGTGACTATGAATGGCCTCAACATCATACATCTCCATACACACACACACACACACACACACACACACACACACACACACACACACACACACACACACACACACACACACACACACACACGAGTTCCACAGTTGCCATCTCTGGGATTAGAACAAATACCTAACTAGTATGCTATACAATAGCATTACTCAGTTATCGCAAGTGCCACAGAGCTTATGGAGCTGGTACTTGTCCAAAGGGTTATTTCAAGGTGACTGACATCAGCTGGCATGCTAAAGTAGGGCAATGTGAGGTGTAGTGACTGTGAATGGCCTCAAAATCATTCATCTCTACACACACACATACACACACACACACACACACACACACACACACACACACACACACACACACACACACACACACACACACACACACACACACACACAGTTGCCATGTCTGGGATTAGAACTCCTACCTAACTAGTTTTCTGCACTACAGTATTACACACATATCACAAGCGCCACTCAGCTTATAAGGCTGAGACTTGGCCAGAGGGTTATTTCAAGGTGAGTGACATCAGCAGGCATGCTAAAGTAAGGTAATGGGAGGTGTGGTGACTGTGAATGCCCTCAAAATCATTCATCTCAACAAACACACACACACACACACACACACACACACACACACACACACACACACACACACACACACACACACACACACACAGTTGCTATGTCTGGGATTAAAACTCTTACCTAACTAGTTTTCTACACTACAATATTACACACGTATCGCAAGTGTTATGCAGCTTATAGGGCTAAGACTTGGCCAGAGGGCTATTTCAAGGTGACTGACATCAGCAGGAGTGATAACATGAGCAATGGTAAGTGCAGTGTGTGTTAATGGGCCATAAACCATTCCTCTGGAAACACAAACACACACACACACACACACACACACACACACACACACACACACACACACACACACACACACATATACACAGTCACGCGCAACTTTACATTTGACAGGACTGGGTATACAAATGCTAGATGAATACTGATTTGTACTATCGTGTTACACAGTTATCACTAGCACCACAGACACTATAGGGCTGAGGGCTACCAAAAACAATGTCTATAGTGATTGACATCAGCACATCATGTGATATTGACCAATTGGATGTGTGGTGGGTGGGACAGGCCTCATGATGGAAATCTCTCTGTCACTGTCTGCTCTCTCTTCCCCACATCACTGTTTGTGTATGTTTGACCTATTATAGTGTGTTGTCCTTGGTATATGTGTGTATTCCTATCCAATGTGTGTGCAAAGCATGAATGGTGCAAAATGTGGTGTGTGTGCACAGACATCTGTGACTGACAGATATGTATAGTCCACTGTGTTGTTAGACATGGGCTTCATTTCTCTAAGTGTAGGAACATGCTCAGTATGACCTTCTGTATTGAGTGTGTGAATCCATTCCAGGTAGGTTGTACTCCAGTCCGGGGTTTGGTGTTGTACACCTACAGTTAGCAACCTGTTTCTGCAGGATATCTGTAGATAGGTTTACAATATGGAGTCACAATGAGCGACAGATAGTGGGATACTGTAACTACTGTGTCTGTGCTGCTTGTGTTACATGGTTGGTGTTAGCAGAGATATTCAGACATATGTACTGTTTTACACTGTGATGTATTATGTCATCAACTACTGACAGATATACTTATTTCCTCACAGTTATTTCCTAGGAAATACAAGATGAATAAAGCTGTGTCCAGTATTGTGGTCTGCAGCCTTCATATTCTTGTGCACTCATGCCATTCTGGAGGGGTAGCTGCGGACACTTGCTGATGGGTCTGTGTAAATGGTCCAGCACCTTGGTACTGTGGTGGCTGAGGATCCCCTTCTTGTACATATATTGACGTAACAGAATGACCATATCCTGCTGTGGTCATACCTCTCAGCTGTATAGATTCACCCAGGTTACCCAGAGGCAGGGTTCATATATCTGGTTAGTTCCCCTTCACATTGTGGTTTACAAGCAGGTTTGTAGCCACCCATCACTGGGTTTGCAGGCAGGGGTAGTATGGGCACACATCAGAGTTTCAGACTTCACACACTCCATAACGTCCATGTTTTTACACCCCCCCCCTCTGTTACTCTATCATTATGCGAGTGATATCTGAGAAGTATCCCTATAGTTGTCCTTCACCCCAGCAGTATCTAGGGGTTTGTCCACAGTTCATGCAGTAGGACATGGTGGGCATGCCTCTGGGATTTGTCAACATGGCCTTGCATTTGTGTTCTGTTGACTGTGTTATGTTGTTAGTTGGGACCCCATGGGATAACATACATTGGTACTATGGGTGAGGCACAGGCCTTTGACAGAGGACTGTAGGCAATTTAGTAGAGATACAGGCCATATGTAGCAGACCAGTGCATTCTGCCACTCATACATTCCCAGGCTGTGAGCCACTGGATTCCCCTGGGGTGACAGGGTAAGTGTGCAAGGTGTTAATGGCAATAGTTCCTGTCCATATTAATCCATTGGTCTGGATGCTGGCAGGGTGCTGCTTACAGCTAGGAACATACCTGCATGGGACACCTCTTCAGCATGCTACATTCTATGGGTATTCCCATAAAGAAGTGAGGGTCATACTGTACTCATTCCCAACAGCAAGGATATGACCTGTGACAAACCTGTGGCTGATGGTGGGGTGAGCTGAGTGCATGTGTGATATGGAAGTTCTTGCAGCTGACTCACATATATAGCTGGGACATTCCCCTTATGCTGCCTTGTGCGGGGAAATAGGTAGTCTCTCTTTACTTCATAACTGTGCATTTTGTGCTCTGCCACTGACTAACCAGACTACATCAGTATTCCATACTACACAGACAACTAATGTGCTGTTAACCTGTATGTGCAATTCCAAAGGTGTGTGCAGCTGACAGTTACAATTGGAAAAATGTTTAATATCATAAATCTTGCCTGTGTTTTTGCTGGTGAATTCTTTGATGGTGAAAACAAATTTGCAAAAAGCACAGTGACCACAAGGGTGACAGCCTGTTAGTTTGTCCCCCAAAATAGTGGTCTGAATCATAGAAACTTCCTGAAAAGTAGTTTTTTTAAAGTACGAAAAGTGTGATCCTAAGGTTTTACCTTTCCTATAAGAGAAAAGACATCTGTCATCTAACCATTTTACTAGGTGTTGTTGTTAGTTAATATGTTCCAGTGATGACTGATTATGTCTTGTAATTGGTAGGTGTTTCTACCGAAGGTGGTTACCAACCTAGGTGTCTGGTCTGATGATTGAGCAGTCTTAGGTTTATAACATAACAGGAAATCCCTAGACAAGTTGGCAGTCATGCCAACTGCTGAATGAATGTCCAAAGTGTGATAACTCCGCTGTGTAAATCTGTTAGAAAGATCATCCTGGCAACATTTGAGGTCAGAGTTCGATGAACAAATTCTCTTAATCCTAATGAACTGGGATTTGGGAATATTTTTGATGATATGTTTGGGATGTAAGCTAGAGGCATGTAATAAACTGTTATATTGTGGATATTTCCTGTGTACAGTGGTACGTAAAGTATTATCCACTTCTCGAGAGAGGTGTACATCCAAAAAATCAATTTGTTGTGTGTCATAATTGACTGTAAATCTAACACCCCATTTGTTGCTGTTAAAATATTCAACAAATTCTTGGAGATAGTCAATTCCTCCTTTCCAGACTAGCCAGCAATTGTCAAGATAATGTCTCCAGATATCCATATCTGGCAGGTATAGGTTGTGCGATTCGTTGTATATAATGTGGTCTTCCACAAAACCCATAAAGAGATCTGCATAAATTGGTGCAAAAGACACACCCATCACTGTATCCTGTATCTGCCAGTAACAATTGCTTTTGAAATAGAAGATGTTTTTGGTGAGAACGTGTTCTGCCATGCAAATCAATAGGGTATTGAATCCTGGACTGTAAATGTTAATCTTCTGTAGCCAATATTCCAGTGCCATTAACCCTGCCCAATGTGGTATGCTGGTGTATAATGATGTAACGTCTAGAGTGCACATAATCCAATGCTCTTCAAGCTGTGATTCAGAAACAATCTGAAGGAACTCCGTGGTATCCTGTAGTCAAGCCCATGCAATTCCAAAGGTGTGTGCAGCTGACAGTTACAATTTATGTACTCTGTCTAGGGTACTTCCTCCTATGCACTGTGGGTATGTCTAGGCCCACATTCATGGCATGTCCATCTTTCAGACAGTGATAGATATTGACATCTGGACAGTGAGTATGGATGACTGCTGACATGGGTATTGCTAAGAAGCATTGTGGTTGTCACTGCAGTTGTTGGAACATGGCCCTGTCATCAAAAATACTTACCATAGGCCATCGAGACACAACCCTGCATGCCTACATGCTGACCACTTCCAGACAATATTGAACACACAACAACCTAACACACCGACCCCTGCATATTGTACACATGCAACAGTCTATCCTGTAAATTGGGCCAGCTCAGGTAATCTTTGCTCCACTGTTATTAAACCCACACGTACATGTTACTGTATTTCTACATAGGATTATGGGGGGGGGGGGCACACCTGATGATTTTCAACATTTGCTATGACTGTACTGGTATTTTAAGTACTCTGTTGGCTTCCATTTCATTTTGTATTTTGACCTATCATGCAGACTGGAGGCATATCAGTAGAGTACAGATCTCAGGTTTTATTGACCTACATTTCAGTTTCAGACTTCTTATACTTCAGAACTAACATACAACTGCCAGACCTGCTGTAGTCTGTCTGTGTAGGTCTGGAGTGGGGGGAGGGGCTGATCACTGTTTACATCAATTGGAGGCCTTAGCCCAGCCTTTCCTTATGGCCTTCTACACCTGTCCGTCTGGCTGAGGCTAGTGTTGGGTATGTGAGCCTCACTGACATGCATGTATGTGTCCTATGGACACACATTTGGGCCACCACATGTACTGCAGTGGGATTTGTTACCTTGTCTAGTACTGCCTAGTATGTTGATACCATTATTTGTTATGAATTTCATGCTGCCCATATAGGTGTCCACTATCTGCTGCCATCCCACTCAGTCACCCGATCCCCTTGCATGCACACGTCCATATCATAGATACAACTATCAGAACATACTACTCCATTCAGCAATTGATAGGAAAAGTGACTTACCTTGTGGCTGTGCCAGTATTGAGGATGGTGCTGGAGTACTAACTATATCAGATGCACATAGTACACTCCCTGTACATAGTAAAGCACATGTAGTGTCATGTTTGGCATCCCATTTACTGTATGTGTGAGTCAGAGAGAGATTTAATTCCCTGGGTCCCTACTGTGTCAGTGTATGTGCTATGCATTGCCTCCTTGCCAAAGCCTGGGCATACTGGGCACACCTCATTCTGCTTACATGAGCAGGCTCAGGTTGTTCCTCCTCCAAGTCCCTTTGTGCTTGTGATGGCCTTAGCAATGTTGGGGGCTGTGTGGCCTTGCCCCATGCTGTTCCTGCTGCAGCTGTTTCCACAGGGTCATATTGTGTAGCATGGCACATACTATGAACATTTGTGTACATGTAGCTGGAGGGTACTGCAAGGCTCCACTGGATATGTCCAGGCAGCAGAACCGTGACTTGAGCATCACAAACACATGCTCTATTATGATTCTGGTTTGTGCGTTTACCTCATTATGGAGTTCATGTTCAGGTGTGTGTGCATTTCTGACTGGTTACTTTATCTAGGCAGGAATTGTTAACTTATAAACTCAGGGATCAGAGGATCACACAGCCAATCAGGTTTTTAACAACATATGCTAGGAATTCAGATGTACTCATGAATAGTGTACAGAGAAATTGGAACATTTTGTTAAGTCTACTGGAATTATCAGATATATTACAGGACAAATGTTTATTCTCATTTCGTAAGGGAAAGAATCTAGCCTCATGTTTCAATCATTATAAACATACACATCATGCTAGCATTGCACAATTTTCACAAACAACTATGACTGGGGAACCTCTAGTGGGGTGTTTTCCCTGTGGTCATTGTAGTAACTGTGATAAAATTGTTAAATCTAAGGAATTTACTAGTAGGAATTGCCCAAGGGTCTATGACATCTCATTCTTTGCAAATTGTAGCAGTGAATGGCTTATTTATTTGGCCACATGTATTTGTGGCTCCTTTTATGTTGGTCAAACATCTCATCCTTTAAGACTACGGATTTCTGAACATATGAGCAATACTAAAAATAAGAAAATAAATAATGCATTGTACAAACACACTTTAAAACATCACACTGCTAAATTTTCCTTTATGGTGATTGATTTGGTTAAGGGTATTAAATTTAATAAAACAGGATGGCACTCAATGTTAGATACAAAGGAAAAGAAATGGATTACTAAATTAGGTGCTCTTTTTTCACCTGGATTAAATGAGCAATTTTAATTGAACCAATGGGATATGTTTAAAATACTATTTAAGTTGCATCAATTGATTTGTGTTTTTTGTCACTGAAGAAGGCTGTGCTTTTTTGCCAGCCGAAACCGGTCTGAGCTTTTTTGATGTTTATTTAACATTAAAGGATTTTTATCGGATCCACTTTGATTGCTGGCTTCATTTTGGCTGTGTGGATGCTTTTGCTTTAGTTGCCGTGCAACTTTTCTTCGTGCAGGAGGATTTTTTGACTGGTACATTTCTGATTGGTGTCATCAGCCATGGGTCCAGTGCATAACCAGCATCCCTCACTAGGTCGCCATATGGGATGTCCCCACTGGCAAATGACTGGTACAGCTGTGTTATATGCCAGATGTGGAAGTTGTGATAGCTTCCAAGGCTGCCAGCACACACATTCAAGATAATGCCCTGGGTATCACACAATAACTGGCAGTTGATGGAGGGGAAGCCCTTGCAGTTTATGTAGACCTTACTCCACTCACCAGGTGGTACTTTGATGTGTATGTGCATGCAGACTATAGCACCCACTATCTCAGCGTATTCTACTATTTGTTGGAAGAGATTCATATTTCTGGTCAACGCCTCACAGGTGTTGAAAAAATATATGTGCTCACTGGCATGTTCTGACATGGCATCTGGGAAGTGGTGGAGTACCCTGGATGCTGATGCCTGTGAGATCCCCATGATATCCCCAGTTGGCCTTTGGAAGGTACTTGTGGCTAGTATTCTTAAGCCTACCCATACCTTGGTATCCACTGGGATGGGTTCCCCTGTGTTGGTTCTGTGTTTGAGGTGTGGCCAGCACAGCTCAACAATTTGATGTAGAATGTCCCTGTCCACCCTATAGTGCTCCACTATCTCCAGCTCATGTAGCCCCTGGTAGGATACCCTGGGTCTGTACACTCTTCTCCTTCTCCTCACTGTGGGCTGGTCATCAGCATTCCCGTCCTCACCATCCTCAGCCTCTTCCACATAGTGATGTATGAGAGCAACAGCAGCCCCTGACATTTTGTTAGTTTTGTCAGGTAAAATTTCCCCATCTGTGTACACCGGTGGTGTAGAGTTTGTGGAAAAAAACAAAGTGAAAGGTGTTTGCATAGTTTATAGTATTGTGCTGGGCTGGGCTGCTGCCTGTGTAATTGGCTGATTCTTATACATTTCACCTGCCAGCTATGCTAGTTCTCCTTGATTGCCTTCCTACTGCTGTTTTCCCTTCCCATTGCCTTCCCGTTTAAGCCTTGAGGCGTGGCGCACATACCCTTTGCTCAGATGTGAACAGACCTGCTATTTCCTGTTTTTTTTTTGTTTTGTTTAAAACCCAGTGCACAGCACACACACCCGTTTAGGCAATGTAAACACTGCTAGGCAGCCTCAGACATACCCCCCTTCCTTAGCTGTACTTAACTAAAGGCAAACACGGGCCACAGAACTCCAATAAGCTTACAGCATGCATGGCACTCCCCCTTATGAGGTCATTTACCTCTTATACTTATACCATGGTGTTGTTGCACCTACACGGTTGGGTTCAAGCTAACACTGACAGGATATCTGTGATTCAGTATCCGTCCCCTCGTTTGCATAAACAGAATGCTAATTCATAGTTACCACACTCACAATAAGCCTTCCCCCTTAGCAACCACTATTCCCTGGTATTGTTGTCTTATGCATGCCATTGACTATCATGGCTAAATGCTGATTTGGTTTTAAAATCTTATTTCCAACTTTTTTTCTTATTTTCGGGCCGATTTAATTTGCGCACCACTGCCCTACGCTTAAATGGCTGAAATCGGCCAAAAAAAAAAAAAAGTTATTTTTGATAATTTTGCAACTATTTCTCATGCCAAAGGCCATATATTTGGCCATTGGCATGCCTACTACAGTGAATAAATGCTTTCTTTGGAGCTGTCATACTTCCATTTTGTAATTTGCAGAAATGTATTCAGTTAGTAACTGAATACATTTATGCAGGTTACACTATTCCTGCACAGTCACCTCCCTGCTTCCTGGATCACTAATTCACCTAATGTGTATGGTTTTCACCAGCAAATGGGGTAATTAGCATATAGCAGTGGTGTCTGTGCAGGAATAGTGTAGGAGCGTGCGTGCATGTCCCGGGAGCTTGTTCCTGGATCATTTGTCATCCATAGTGCGTGCAGCAGCTCTTGCACTATTCCTGCACTCTGTGTAGAGCTTGCTAAATATGGGAGCATGCAAATCAAATGAAATTCAGATAAAAAACCTGGACTGAATGATGCTGTTAATATCGTAGAGAGTATTTGTACAAGTAATATGTAGATAGTTTTTTAAAAATGAGTATGGTTTTTAAATAACTGATGGTGATTTTTTAACATAATTGATTGTGTTTTTTATTGGCTGAGGGTTATATTTAAACGTGTTGTTTGCAATAATGTGTATTCTGATGAAGTCTTGGACAAAAGCATGAAATACAAAGCTGTCTATGCTAAAGTTGTTCCTTTGTTTTTCTGCTCAGTTCCAGTTTCTTATTTTTCATTGTTTTGACATATCTCTGAAGTGATTGCATGAGCTCATTAAAATGTTTTGTTTCCCTTAGTATTTGTAAAAAGCAAGTCCAACTTAAAAATTCCACAACACATACCTGTCTTGATATAATTTCTCCATATACTGTCTCTCATTACCAAAGTATGCAGTGATGTTCTTCATTAAGTCATGCCTGAAAGGGAAGCTTATAAATTCTGTAACCATCTGCCACTCCCCACATGCTTTCTCTATTACACATCTACTGTTATCAGTATATGACCTAAGAAATCTAGCACTTTTATTTTTGAAACACACCTCTACTAAAAGAAATACAATACAAGGAGCATATTCATCATTACGTATCACTAACACAAACTGCTTGCATAATGATTAATAACCTCATTGTATTTTTTAACATATTATATTCTGTCTTTATTAGCATTTACAAGTTGGTGCTGTTTTTATTATGCATTTTTTAATTATTTTTACCTTTCTGTTTGTAATCTGTCATTTGGTCCCCTCAACCCATTGGTCTTGAGCCCATTCATTCCATGAGGAGACTTCAGCTCCAGCACACCACCCCCTACCTGCTAGTCAAAATTAGGGAGAATTTTTGCTCTCACACATAGAACACACTTGTGCTCTACCCAGTCTTACTACTTCAGGCCAATTTAAAGAGACCAGGAATGTAACTTGATTTTGCTACCACCACACCCCCCAAGATTTGTGCCTCGGTGCATAAGGAAGGACCCTAAATCTCTCCAGTCTTCACAACTAAACTGAACCCTTATTCAGAACTTCCTTGTGCCTGGCTTGGATACCTATGACTGTAAGACTTAGATTGTTTCTAAAAATCATCTGGCCTACAAAGCTGATATAAGTATATTTTTTGCACTTACTCTGTTTCAGTGATAACACTTCTGTGCTGCATTTATTTATTTTGTTGAATTTATCATTGTATTTCAACTTGCAATTGTTAAAGAAACTCCATATGTTTGTTACTGTACTGCTCTTACGTTATTTTAGCAATATTCTGATATTTTCTAAACTCATCTGATAGTGCAGAAGCTATTCTGAGTGAGTCTGCCAAAATATTTCTAAGTTTTTAAAAGTTTTTGTGTGTTGTGAACATTTCTCAGGGTTAGCAAACTTATTTTCAAGGATTTCTGATATTGCAGGAATTCTTACTCTGTTGTAAAGCATTTGTTACTGTACTTGAGCTCAAAGCCAGTTTGTTTTACATTGGAATGGTACTTTTGCACTCTGGTGGGAGCAGGGAGAGCTAAATTAAACTCAACCAAGGTGGGAACTGCTGGTTGACAGCTTATTGTGGTTTTATCTGATTGGCCTGAAGGTTTAACCTTATAAAAGTCTTTCATCCTGCTCGCATAAAAGCCTCATGCTTGCACATTGTGCAAACACAGTTCCCCATGCTTGCATATAAGCAAAGCAGACCTCTTCTCTTTAAAATCCTGTATAGAAAATGTTCTATATTGTCTTCCTCTGTTCACAGTTGCTTGAAGAGCTGCCAGTTTGTGCAAAGGTGGTAGCACTGCAGGTCATATAATAGTATACTAATAAACACTCTCACTTAGAAGTTTAAGTGACTCTCCTTTGCTCCTTACCATCTAAAAATTGTGTTGCCTTGCCTTACATAGCATATGCTAAATTCAGTCCTACTGAATCTCGACTGTTTAGTATCACTGTGTTCTTAGACCATGCATCTTAGATTAAGAAGGCCTCCCTGCACCTGTGTCATAGAAGTGTGCAGCTCAGGACCCATCAGAGTTGGGGATTGCTGGAGAAAGACTCAGTTTGGGGCTGTCAAACTGGTAGTTGTGTTAAAACTGTTTAAATTTGCCTGTATATAAGCCTAGCATTTGTGCGGGTTTGCACTCAGTTTACCAGAGCTGCTCAACATTTGGCAAGTTTAGCCAGAGGTCTGGAGTACATCTGCACTGAAATCCATGGCATCCACTGGAAAAAAACTGAAAAATAAGTATATTGATGCCAGCACTGCACTTTTTAACTCTATTTAATTGAATTACTGCTTCATTTTTGCTGTTTGTGACTGCTTTTCACTCTGCACTTTGAAATTATGTTTCATTGTCTTATATAGCATAGGCTAGATTCAGACCTGCTGAATCTAGACTGCCTGTTATCACTGTGCTCTTAATCCAGCCATCTTACATTAAGAGGGCCTCCCAGCACCCTTGTGCCAGAAGTGTGTAGCTCAAGAAACATCTGAGATGGGTATTGCTGGAGAAAGGCTCAGTCTGGGACTTTCCCATTGGTAGTTGTGTTAAAACTGTTTAAATTTGTCTGTACATAAGCCTTGTGTTTGCACAGGTTTGCTCTCAGTTTACAGGAGCTGCTCAAAGTTTGACAACATTATCCGGAGGTCTGGAGTGTGTCTACACTGAAATCAAAGGCATTTACTGAAAAGAACCCTGAAAACTATGTATATTTTAAGCCAGCACTGCACTTTGTTAACTGCATTTAATTGAATTGCAGATTTATTATTGTTGTTTGTGACTAAGTCTAGTTAGCCCACTTTTTTCAGAAATGTCACAGTCAGAAAAAATCCTTCCACAATGGACAGGCAGTTTCCATCATTTCTCCTGCCAGCTTGATTGATATGGGCATCTTGAGGCAATGTCAAGAAAGCACAGAACTGCAAAACACAATAAAGCCGAGAAGGCGAACCAACCGATAATGCTCCAATAATGCTCCAAAAGTACTCCAATAATGATGTCCAATTTGGTAAAATTCCTTTAATGTAAGAACTTGCAATATAACAGCAACAACAGGCAAAATCCCACCACAGCAGCAATAACAGGTTAAGCGCTTTCTCCTGGTGTCAATATCAGGCTTCTTCAGAACACTTTGAAAGAAAAACAATGCACTTAAATATATTTTAATTGGTCATGTGACCCCCCACCCTCGTTATACAACAATGTTACAAATCTTTGCAAATAAAAATTATTAGTTTCAAATAAATCTTGGATGCTGAATAAATACGTGAATAATCCACCGAAAAACACCAATATATTTAAAACAAATTAAAACTTGTAAACTTGCACCCTACGATGCAAAAGAGACCTGGAACCACATAAAAATAACTTTTATTAATAAATATTACTTAAAAATCAAAAATATGTGTTTGACAAAAAATGACCAAATGTAAAAGACTATACTCTTATAAAACCAACAAATAAAATTCCCTACTACTTTGTTATAGTCTAGCAGCTCTTAATTTGAGAACACTACTGATGTTAATGTTGTCATTTAACCCCGGAGTTTTCCCTGCATCTAGTTTTAGTTGCCAAAGCAACTCTCTGTACTCTAATTTCGATTCCCAGTTACTGCCCCTAGGGTCCAAATCCACTTGTTCCAAAACAAAGAACTTTAAAACCATGTTGGTGCAAATTAGGGAATGTTTATAAAAGGCATTGGTCTCTTTTCTTTTGCTGACATCGTATAAGTGTTCATAAACCCTTCTGCTAAGATGCCTTTCTGTTTTCCCTATATAAAAACTGGAACATGTTACACACTTGCCCAAGTATACCACACCTTTTTATTTACAATTAAAATATTGAGAAGGTCTTATGTTAAATTTCCTAGAGGGAATGTATAAGGAAACTTGATTTAACATATATGGACATTGGTGGCATGCCCCACATTTGTAAGTACCTTTCTTTTTTCCGTTGTGACATGTTACATTTCTAGTTCCCCTTTCCATATACTCCTTAAGGTTCATATCTATCTTTCTGACAAAACTGGGTTGAACAGGTAAATATTCAGATATCCCTTCATTCACTGTTAATACATGCCAAAATTTGTTAACAATCTTTTCCACTTCGGATGAAGTTTCCGAAAAAGTATGGATGAAAGCTTCAGTCTTAGAATCAAAATTGGGGCATGAATTCTTCTTTTTACTTGTACCTGTACCAATAAGGTGATAAAATTTGTTATTCCTGTTCTCCAATACTTCATTAACAACCTGGTCTATGAGTTGTTCTGGATAACCCCTTTCTAAAAATAAGTCCTCGATAAATTCCACTTCAGTAAGGAACTCATCTGTCCTGCTTGTCATTCTTGAAGCCCTAATTATTTGTCCTTTCACTATGCCCTTTTTTGATAAAAGGGATGGCCACTATCAAAGTGCAAATACATGTTTGAAAAAGTCTTTTTACGAAATATTTTAGACTGAAAACAATTGGTTGCAAGATCTTTATATAAGGTGATATCCAGATAATCTAAACTTTCCTCTCCAATATTGATGGTAAATCTTAAGAATTCTGTAGTTTCATTAATATAAAAAAAAATGTCCAATTCTTCCTTACTTCCTTTCCATAACAAACAAATGTCATATAGAAATCTAGTATATTGAATAATGTGTTCCTTCCACCCTGGGTCTAAAATAAATTTCTTCTCCCAATAATACAACACACAGTTGGCATACAAGGGGGCACAAGATGCCCCCATGGCTACCCCTTTCTTTTGGTGGTAGTATTCTCCATTAAAGTCTAAAAAATTATTTTTAAGAACAATTTCAATAAATTCAATCACCATATTAATAGATTTATTACCTAAACCTGATTCCTTTACAAGAACATTCGAAAACCATTCTAATCCCTCCCCATGGGGAATACTTGGAAAAAGTTCAATAACATCTATGGTTACCATTAACAAGTTCCTGTCAAATAATTTTTTGTTAATATTTTTCAAAAATTCCCACGAATCTTTGCAAATACGTTGTATTGAACCGACAAACTTTTTAACTGTGGTATCAACATATATAGCTAAAGGCTCCGTGATACTCCCTGCGCCCGCTACTATGGGTCTAAACTTCATGTTTTCTATCCCCTTATGTGTCTTGGGGATACCAAAAATTGTAGGTATTTTTGGTTTATCAACCAACAAAAAGTTGTACAATTTTTTATTAATTATGCCTTGTAATAAATGATCATATAAATTATATTTTATTTTGGCATAAGCTATGTTTATCTCATTCTGAGAAACAGATTCATATTGGTCAATGTCCTGTAAAATGTTGCGCATGTAAATCTCATAATCACTATTGTACATCAAAACTACCCCCCCCCCCCGTCAGGTTTCATAACTCTACACATGTTTTCATTAAGGGACAACAAAAGTTCCTTGTCATCTTTAGAAAAATTGTTTCCACTTGTGTTCTCTTTCAACTTAAGAAGTCTAATTTCTCTCTCTACTAGTTCTTCAAAAAGTTTTAAAGATGGGTGAATAGGGGGGTTAAAAGTGCTGTTCCTAGAAAAATTAGATTTAGATTGAACTTGACCTTTAAATAATATATTGAAGTTTAATTGACTAGTGAAAAGTTTCAAATCAATAAAGGTGTTAGCCACTGTTCCAGGACACAAGGGTACAAAATGAAGACCTTTTGTGAACAATTTAAAATGTTGGTCTGTAACTACAATATCAGTGAACTTAAATATAGTGAAGTTTTCTTTTTTACAAATCACTTGTTGTTTTAAAAAAGAATCTCCTGCATAAGAAGTCGTAACATCACTAATATTGTTACACATGCAAGCATCTATTTCTGACTATAGTTCCAACTCCACCCCTGAAAATTGTTCCCCCTCCCCCCTTCCCCCCCTCTGATAATAAAAATCCTGGGTAGAGGAGTTTCTGCCCTTTTCTGCTATTTTTTCACTCCTCCTCAAGACCGGAGGTTCACTAGAGGAATTATTGTTGTAGTTAACTTGGGAATGTTCTTCGTTGTTCCCCTGAAAGACATTCTCTTGGTTAATAATAGAATACCGGGCATTGGGTAATGGATAAGCCCTTCTTTCATGGTATTCCATTAAATCTCTTTCTAATTTCCTAATCTTCCTTTCAATGATTTTGTTACAATGGTGATCCACCTCTCTAAACATTTTCATACCTGCTTCTTTCCTTTCCAATCATTTTATCCTTCGTAAATTTTTGGTTCAGATGGTTTAATTCTTTTGAAAGGTTCTCGCCACGAATTTCATAATCCCTAATCATAAGGTTCATCACCTCAATACCATCATTGTTAAAAACTTCACATAGCTGTTGATGTAACATACTGTCCGGCTTGACATTATTCGGGTATTTAAATATTCGCAAACCCTTAGGCACTCTGTTAACTTGACCACACTGTTTTAAATAATCTATCTCTACTGGTTTGCTTTAAATGTATAAAGTTTATCACTAAAACTTTTAAAATAATCATCAAAATTATTAACAGTGTTAAAAACCGTACCTTCAGTAAAATTAAATCTTTTTGTGGTACAGGTCTCAAAATTTAAATCCATATAATTGTTAACATTGATGTCATTTCCTTTATTCCCATTGTCAACCCCTCCACAACCCGGTGGATTTCTATGATGATTATTACCCCTAAAAGAGTTCATCATAATGTCAGTTTGATTTATATTCCCCATTCCGCTTTCACATTCTTCCGTAACTCGCAGAGAAGTTGTCGCCCATTCATTACGTGTTTTCACCCTGTCCAGAAATTGTTGTTGGTTGCCAGGGAAACCAGAATTGGTCTCCAAATCCTTCTCACCTAAACGATTCAAAAGTTGAGTTAACAAAGCCACAACTTTGTTAAATTCACTCCTAGAGACCAGAGTGTTATCCATGTTGTCAGTATTTTCTCTGTCTCTTAAAACGTTAGGAGTTTCATCCAAATAGTCTGCTCCCTGCTCCTCGGCCATTCTTCACTCAGAACAACAACAAGAAAGCACAGAACTTCAAAACACAATAAAGCCGAAAAGGCGAACCAACCGATAATGCTCCAGTAATGCTCCAAAAGTACTCCAATAATGATGTCCAATTCGGTAAAATTCCTTTAATGTAAGAACTTGCAATATAACAGCAACAACAGGCAAAATCCCACCACAGCAGCAATAACAGGTTAAGCGCTTTCTCTTGGTGTCAATACCAGGCTTCTTCAGCACACTTTGAAAGAAAAACAATGCACTTAAATATCTTTCAATTGGTCATGTGACCCCCCCCCACCCTCGTTATACAACAATGTTACAAATCTTTGCAAATAAAAATTATTCGTTTCAAATAAATCTTGGATGCTGAATAAATACATGAAAAATCCACCGAAAAACACCAACATATTTAAAACAAATTAAAATTTGTAAACTTGCACCCTACGGTGCAAAAGAGACCTGGAACCACATAAAATAACTTTTATTAATAAATATTACTTAAAAATCAAAAATATGTATTTGACAAAAAATGACCAAATGTAAAAGACTATACTCTTATAAAACCAACAAATAAAATTCCCTACTACTTTGTTATAGTCTAGCAGCTCTTAATTTGAGAACACTACTGATGTTAATGTTGTCATTTAACCCCAGTGCTTTCCCTGCATCCAGTTTTAGTTGCCAAAGCAACTCTCTGTACTCTAATTTCGATTCCCAGTTACCACCCCTGGGGTCCAAATCCACTTGTTCCAAAACAAAGAACTTTAAAACCATGTTGGTGCAAATTATGGAATGTTTATAAAAGGCATTGGTCTCTTTTCTTTTGCTGACATTGTATAAGTGTTCATAAACCCTTCTGTTAAGATGCCTTTCTGTTTTCCCTATATAAAAACTGGAACATGTTACACACTTGCCCAAGTATACCACACCTTTTGATTTACAATTAAAATATTGAGAAGGTCTTATGTTAAATTTCCTAGAGGGAATGTGTAAGGAAACTTGATTTAACTTATATGGACATTGGTGACATGCCCCACATTTGTAAGTACCTTTCTTTTTTCCGTTGTGAAATGTTACATTTCTAGTTCCCCTTTCCATATACTCCTTAAGGTTCATATCTCTCTTTCTGACAAAACTGGGTTGAACAGGTAAATATTCGGATATCCCTTCATTCACTGTTAATACATGCCAAAATTTGTTAACAATCTTTTCCACTTCAGATGAAGTTTCCGAAAAAGTATGGATGAAAGCTCCAGTCTTAGAATCAAAATTGGGGCATGAATTCTTCTTTTTACTTGTACCTGTACCAATAAGGGGATACAATTTGTTATTCCTGTTCTCCAATACTTCATTAACAACCTGGTCTATGAGTTGTTCAGGATAACCCCTTTCTAAAAATAGGTCCTTGATATATTCCACTTCAGTAAGGAATTCATCTGTCCTGCTTGTCATTCTTGAATCCCTAATTATTTGACCTTTCACTATGCCCTTTTTTTGATAAAAGGGATGGCCACTATCAAAGTATAGTGAAGTGGAGTATATGGAAAGGGGAACTAGAAATTTAACATGTTACAACGGAAAAAAGAAAGGTACTTACAAATGTGGGGCATGTCACCAATGTCCATATATGTTAAATCAAGTTTCCTTATACATTCCCTCTAGGAAATTTAACATAAGACCTTCTCAATATTTTAATTGTAAATCAAAAGGTGTGGTATACTTGGGCAAGTGTGTAACATGTTCCAGTTTTTATATAGGAAAAACAGAAAGGCATCTTAACAGAAGGGTTTATGAACACTTATACAATGTCAGCAAAAGAAAAGAGACCAATGCCTTTTATAAACATTCCCTAATTTGCACCAAAATGGTTTTAAAATTCTTTGTTTTGGAACAAGTGGATTTGGACCCTAGGGGTGGTAACTGGGAATCGAAATTAGAGTACAGAGAGTTGCTTTGGCAACTAAAACTGGATGCAGGGAAAGCTCTGGGGTTAAATGACAACATTAACATCAGTAGTGTTCTCAAATTAAGAGCTGCTAGACTATAACAAAGTAGTAGGGAATTTTATTTGTTGGTTTTATAAGAGTATAGTCTTTTACATTTGGTCATTTTTTGTCAAACACATATTTTTGATTTTTAAGTATTATTTATTAATAAAAGTTATTTTGTGTGGTTCCAGCTCTCTTTTGCACCGTAGGGTGCAAGCTTACAAGTTTTGATTTGTTTTAAATATGTTGGTGTTTTTCGGTGGATTTTTCATGTATTTATTCAGCATCCAAGATTTATTTGAAACTAATAATTTTTATTTGCAAAGATTTGTAACATTGTTGTATAACGAGGGCGGGGATGGGTCACATGACCAATTGAAAGATATTTAAGCGCATTGTTTTTCTTTCAAAATGTTCTGAAGAAGCCTGGTATTGACACCAGGAGAACACGCTTAACCTGTTATTGCTGCTGTGGTGGGATTTTGCCTGTTGTTGCTGTTATATTGCAAGTTCTTACATTAAAGGAATTTTACCAAATTGGACATCATTATTGGAGTACTTTTGGAGCATTACTGGAGCATTATCGGTTGGTTCGCCTTCTCGGCTTTATTGTATCTTGAGGCAATGTAGCAATTGCTTAATGTATACTGACAACCATTTACTCCTAAAGCAAACTAATACCGTATGTGAGTGATGCAAATACACTGTGGAGTTGGAGTCAATTCTCTCACATAAAGACAAACTAGATATCAAACAGGCTGTCAGCACACATGCTTCACCTCTCATGCAAACCTCATCTCTCACACAAACTAATGTCACAACACACAAACCCACTACAAACGAGCAGAGACCTCGCAAATACACATCACCCACACTCATCACTAAGCATAAAGAAACCACTACACATATCAACACACACTTCTGTATCTCAACAAATAAGTCCCTAAGGCAAAACACATCAGGTGGCTTGGTCATAGGTGACTCCATCGTGGGAAACACAGATGCCCCTCTCACCAGATTGCAGAAGGCGAAAGTCATGGTCAGTTGCCTATCAGGTGCCAGGATCTGAAATATCATGCAAGCACTCAAGTCAGTCCATAACAAGTACAGTTATGACACTATCATAGTCCATGTTGAGTGAGTGACTTGAGACGTAACTCTCTGGACTATATGAAGAGAGACATGATGGAACTCTGATTATGTGTCACAGACAGGTATGTTCCTATCCCTAAGCAGTATCCTACCATCACCCATGATAATATGATGCCACAATATAAATAAAAATTGATAGACTTCAACAATTGGCTCAGCTTCTAGTGTCAGTCCAGGGGGATCCAATATCTCTTAGCCTGGGATGCTATGATATACTGACCTCGCAGCTTTTGCTAGAGATGGTTTGCACCTGTTCCCTCTAGTCTTTTGGATACTGGCAAAGGTCTTTGCCTCTTTCATAGTGCTTTTTTTAGGCAATGTTAAAACAACAAATTTCCCAGTGTAACAAAATCTAATCGAGGCAAACTCAGGGTCGTACTGATTAATGCAAGGAGTTTAAAAAAGAAGCTGCACTCCCTGGAAGCACTTCTCACTTTGGAGGTTGCTGACATCTGTGCAGTTACTGAGACATGGTTCATGGCCACTGAGAGCACTTCTGCCATGCAAGGCTACAATGCCTTCCACATGTTCAGACTTCAAAATGTGCATGAAGGACCCAAAGGTGGAGGTGGAGGTGTATCCATTTTCATTAAAACTAAATGCACTTCTAGACTGGTCAAATAGCATGACTCTCTCGAACTCTTCCAAGTCCACTTAACTATTGAGAAAGGACCATGCCACATCATTGCTAGCTATAGATCTGCCACCATGAACTAGGATAAGCACACCACCTACCTCAATTTAATGGAATCCCTTGACATGCTGCCCAACAACTTAGTCATGGGAGATTTCAACTATCCTTCCAAAGACCAGGGACATACATGAGCAAAAACATGTTCACCCAAAGGATCCTGGACTTTGTTAACACAAATCCTCTGGAACAAATAGTCTGTACTCCCAGTAGGGGCTCTAATGTTCTGGACATAGTACTGCTCTCCCTGGTTAGGTCAGATTACAGATCAGTCTCATTTGAAGTAACTACTGTAACTGACACCCTCACAGAAATTACAAAAAACTTCATCAAACTAACTACAGTATACTAAATGGTGGTATAAAAGCTTCATACCACCCACAATCATAGACACCAATGTTCACTGTGTAGAAGTGTATGTAAATGCCCTGTACAAACACTTAAGTGACTACATAAACTGTACCTGACTGGATCCAAACCAGGTCTTCTCATAAAAACAAGCTACCATGGTGGACTTCAAGTATAAACAGATTGTATAACAAGAGGAAGAAACTTGTCCAAAAGCAGAAGAAATATCACTCTGCAGATGACAAGTTCCCTCCTAAACCTAAACAGGAAAACCAGAAATCTTGTAAAGTCTTCTAAAGCAAATTACAAAATTAAAATCATATCCCTAGCCAAGGATAATCAAAAGGCATTTTTTTAACTATGGACGAAGGGTAAAGGGAATGTCCAGCTATGTGGCGAACTGATTGTAGATAGGATCACTCATACTACAGCAGAAGATATCACCAATCTGCTAGTGGACAGATTCTGTGCAAACTTCACTCCCCCTATCCCCAACTACCACATCCCAAAACATACCTGACACCGGCCCTCTTACTAGTATCTCTAGAGAACAGGTCATCTCTGCACTTGCCAAAGCCAAAAACACAGCCTTGATGAGATCAGATAATATCCCAGGTTGTTTACTACACAATCTAAAACAAGACCTAGTGAACCCACTTGGCATTCTTTTTAATCATAGTTTGAGAACTGGCTATGTTCCTGTAAACTGGAGAGCAGCAACAGTAATTTCCCTTCACAGACAGGTTCCATCAACTGATCCTGGGAACTACAGACCCATAAGTCTAACTAGCCTTATCTGCAAGGCTATGGAAAGAATTATCATGAACCTTATCAACAAAGACATAGGCAACCTCCAAACACTGGACCCAACCCTGTTTGCCTTCGTTAAAGGTAGATCATGCATATTAAACCTGGTAGACCACTTTGAGAATGTCACTAAAACACACATCCTAGCTCGACCTTGCCAAGCTTTCTAAACAAATTCCCTACGCAGGCATCATTAAGAAACTCTCCCAGGTAGGGATTAACCCTTACTTTACTAGATGGACATCTAATTGGCTCATGGGCAGAACACACTCTGTCAATATCGGTGACTCCATTTCCACCAGCTGACCCTTCATCAATGGAGTACCATAGGGGTGTGTGTTGGGCCCCTTAATATTTGGCATCTATTTCTCAGAAGTCCAGGACAAAGTAGACAATCTTTGGTTCACCGAGTTCGCTGATGATTGCAAACTGGGAGTAATCACTGAGTTGCTCAATTATGTCAACATATTACAAGAAGGGCTAACACAAACAAATGACTGGTGCCAAAGCCATGGTCAAAAACTAAATGCAAAAAAAAAATGCATTATTATTCCCTTTGGCAAAATGGAATTCCCTACAAATTAGAATATTGACAGCGCCCCCTTGAGTTCCAAGCCAGAAGCACAAGACTTGGGAGCACAAGTTGATAGCACTGGAATCCCTCAACATGCAGACCAACACCTTAGTCATGGGAGATTTCAGCTATCCTTACAAAGACTGGGAACATACATGAGCAAAAACATGTTTGCCCAAAGGTTCCTGGACTTTGTTAACACAAATGTTCTGGAACAGATAGTCTGTACCCCCCACTATGGGCTCTAATGTTCTAGACATAGTACTTAACAACCTGGGGGTCACTTTACTTCACCATGAGTGATGATCTCCCTGGTTAGGTCAGCCCATAGATCAGTTTTGTTTGAAGTAACTACTGTAATTAACACTCACAGGAACAAAAATTACAAAAAAACTTCACCAAAGCTAACAACAGCATTCTAAATGATGGTATAAAAAGCTTCATACCACCCACAATCACAGACTCATTGAGTTGTCCAGTGATGTCAACATATTACAAGAATGGCTAACACAAAAAAAAATGACTGGTGCCAAAGCCATGGTCAAAAACTAAATGCAAAAAAATTGCATTATTATTCCCTTTGACAAAATGGAATTCCTTATAAATTAGAATATTGACAGCACCCCCCTTTAGTTCCAACCCAGTAGTGAGAGACCTGGGAACATGGGTTGATAGCAATCTGAACTTTGACCACCAAGTTTCCACAGTGGTAAGTAAAGCCTTCTATGCAGTGCACCTCATAAGCAAGGACATGGCATCTAGGTCAAGAGATGTTATAACAACACTGTACTCGGTCCTCATCATACAGTCAATAGAGTATAATGCACCCTTTTGCATGCACTTCACCAGACACCTGCAGCGGCTGGAGAGACCTCAAAGGTTTCTCAGTAAGAAAATACAAAGACTCCAAACCATGACCTCAGTGGACAGGCTGAAAGCCCTGTAACTTTATTCTGCATATTATAAGCTGCTTAGAGGTGACTTGTGACTGGCCTATAGGGCAATCTCCAACCCTGCCCTAATGGAAATACTAGACACATCTGCAATTCAAATGGCTTAAGAGTCATTCACTCTAGGGATTTCAACCTAGCTTGGTACCTTAACAGAGCATGCTGGCAAGACCTATATGTCTCACAGGGCTGTCACTTCTTTGGAATAGACTCCCTATTCACATAAAACAGAGCTCCTAACTGATCCTATTCAAATGGAACCTAGATAATTGGATGGGAGACCACAAACTCACCCCTGGGGTAGCACCATGTCTCTCATGGACAGGGTTGCTGGTTTCAATCACAGACCTGCTCTGTTCATTAATTTGTTCTGCGAACTACCCAAAAGAGGACAAATGGGGATACTTGGGATTAACATGGCTAGCTTGTAAATGTTCTAGGGCCACTAGCCTAGTAACCTCCTATGCACCTATGAACCTTGCCCCTACAGTATGCTATAATTCTGAAGTTAGAATATAGGGACATGTCCATATTTCTTTATCAGATGCCTGAAGTACCTCAACACTGCACATGAGCACTCCTGTGCATGGACAAAGGAACACTTCCAACACCAGCCTGCTGAAACAAAGCACATTTCCAATCCTGTATTAAATGCTTAAGACTCTCTGTTGGTAATGCTGTAAGCAAATGCTCGTGTCCCTCCGGATAGGTGAGCCAATACTGACTGCTAACTCCCCATCATTCCTCAATTGGTTCCTCCACTGTCCAACTTGCTACTGGCACTTAAATCATCTGGATGATGGACAGGGTTTATCTTTCTATATCACAAAGCCAGGAGTAGATTGTGTTTTATATTGACAAAGTATTGACTCAGATAATAAAGCTCCATCCAATCTTTTGTACAACGGTTCAACAAACTATGTAATAATGCAGCAAAGAAAGTCATGCAGTGAATGCAGTCTTATTTATCTGCTGTTCACCTTGTATTTCATTTATATTCCTAGCAGTTAGTAATAACAGTGTCTTCCCTTCAGCAGAGGAGAGTGCCAGGACACGGTACCCTTAAGGATACTAAAGGGAAGGACTCAAATCCCCAGATGGACAAAATAACCTGCTGTTTAGTAAGTTGTCATCCCCTCCCAGTGATCTGTACTGTCTGGCCTATAACATCCTGTGGCCAGACAGAAAACATATACCCATGAATTGTAGAGATACTGTATATTGTCCATACTTCATTCTTACTAGGAAAAAACCCCACATATTTCATATTTTCCAAAAAGAAAAGCACTCTGTGCTAAATTAAATTAATAATGTAAAGACTTCCTCAGTAGGTAGTCTCTATATGCACGACAATCTCATGAATCATTTCAGAAAGAAGCACTTCATTGTTGCATGTCCAGTAAAATGCATAGCTCCGTACTGCATGAGGCATAAATGCTTTTCCATCTTAAATGACTATCCTCTTACTAAACTATAAATAGGACAATAAGGGTTAACACATCCTCAGGATAATGTAGCTGTTTAATTAGAATGTAGTGATTAAGAAAATAGTATCCTATTCAAGTGGGACTCAATAAGTAAGAGCCAAAATCTTAAAACCAGCTCATGAATGGAGAACAGCAACAGTCACCCTCTGCATAAATGTGGGCCATCTGCAGACCCTGGAAACTGCAGACCTGTAAGTCTCACTAGTCTTATATGTAAAGTCAAGGAAAGACTTATCATGGAAATGATCAATAGTGATATAGTAAACGTCCAGACACTAGTCCCAACCCAGTTTGGTGTCATCAAGGGCAGATCATGCCTACTCAACCTGGTGGAATTCTTTGAGTAGTCACCAAAGTAATGGATGAGGAGAAAATGGTTCACACTGCCTACCTTGGCCTGGCCAAGGTATTTGACACAATACGCCACTTGGGCATTGTTGAAAAACTCTAGAAGGTAGTTACAAACCCATATGTCACCCAGTAGATAGCCAACTGGCTCACAGACAGGGCTCAGAAAGTTAGACTTGGGGAGTCCACCTCTACAAAGAGGCCAGTCACAACCCTCAGGGATCAGCTCTTGGACTGCCCCTTTTTTGGCATTTACTTCTCTGAAGTTAAGCCCAATATCAATGTTCTCTGGCTGACTAAATTTGCAGATAATTGCAAATTAGGAGCTGTCAGTGAATCCCACACTGACATAAATGTTTTCCAGGAAGGTCTGACACAGACAAACAACTTGTGTCAGAGCCAGGAAATGCATAATATTATCCTTCAGGAAGTCATCCACCCCGGTAACTATCATCTTGACATATTGACAACACACCTCTTAGAGCTGTTAGGGGCTTGGGAACACATATAGACAGTAATCTAGCCTTTGACCATCACATGTCTACCATAGTGAGGAAATTTGTCTATGTTGTGCAACATATAAACAAAGGTATGTCATCTAAGTCCAAGGAATTCATTGTTGCACTGCATTCTGCATTCATCAGACCAATCATTGAGTATAATGTCCCCTTTGGTATATACCTAACCAGGCATATCCAACAATTGTTAAATCCACAGAGGTTCCTCACTAAAAGAACGGAGGGCATAAGTAAAGTGCCCTATGCAGACTGTGTTAATGCCCTAACCCTGTATTCTGTCTTCTACAGAATTTTGAGGGGAGATCTATGCCTGCCATAGAGGGCATTGTCAGATACAACTCTGATGGATCTCCTGCATATCCATCTGTTCTAAAGATTTAAACATTGCCTGTAATATAAATAGGACCTGCTGGACAGACAGGTATGTATCCCAGAGACTACCCTGTCTCTGGAACAGGTTCCTCATCCATGTGAAGCAGAGTTCCTCCCTAACCTAATTCAAGTGCAGCTTGGACAGTTGGATGGGGAACAGGAAATTCATCCCTGGTTTGTCACCTATATCTCTAATTGACAGAGGCAACCTGCAAATGATTCATCTCCCAGGCCCCTGCTTGTAAATGTTTCATCTCCGAAGTCCCTGCTTAAACTTATGAAGCATATCAAAACTTGTAAATGATTTGGGATGCATGGCTAGACTTAAAAAGGCTCTTGTGTTCATTAGCCTAGTAAACACCTATGAATCGATGAACCTATGGCTGACTCCCAACAGGCACTGCATCTCATAGGTTCATAGATTAGTACTAAGCTAACTGCCCTTGTGAGCCATTTTAAGCCTAGCCAGTTATCCCTTGTGAGACTCAAACTCTGCACCTTGTGTTTGTAAGGCAAACACCTTAACCATTAGGCCACATTCCACTGCACAGAGTGCATAGGTTTGAAAAGGGATGCACCAATAAACACATTGATTTTAAAATCTTGAGTCTGGTACAGACAGACAAGTACAGTATTCAAAACCCCATTTTAAACAGCTTTGGAGTATTCACATCCTGGAGACATACCCCTCAACCTGTTAGCACCAGAAATCTGGACAAATCCTCAACTAGTGGGAGGAACATAGGCCCAAAAATAGGGACAGATTTGAAATAATGCTCTTAGAAAGTTTATAAAACAATAGCATTTGTGTTAGCATGCATCATTTTCTGAAGGATATAAAGTCTGAAACTCAAATATATGTATATTAATTAGTGATTTCAGTCCTCACTGATTTGCCAGAAAAACACAAATTTTATGAGAAAAAGACTAAAAATATGAGGCAAAAATCTGGGCATTTCAGATGTGCTTGAAGATAATAATGTATTAGTTACTGTCTCTAGACTAGACAGCAGCATCAAGTGTTTGATTCTGGAAATGTTTCTGTGATGGAAATATTTTAAGTTTTATTGCCATTAACACCTTCTTATGCAGGGTCAGGACATCATTCAGAAAAATCCAGGAATCAGAACTTCAAAAAAAATTTCACCCTACTGCATCCTTAACAAGTTAAGTTGGGCATATACAAATGATCTAAAAGTAGCATGCACTTGCAACAAATCAGTTGTCTCTAAATTTAGATTTACTAAAGTGTGATTTAATTACTTTAACAGAAAATGAAAAAAAGCTTGATGCCATCTCTTTTATAAAGATAATGAAACGCTCTCCTTGATTACATCTCTCATAGTAGAAACATGCACACAGTGAGCAAAAAAGGATCCACTGTGAGCCATGTGGAGGTCATCAACTTAAGTGGTCACTCCAATAAGAATGTGTAAGAGAAATCAAACAATGAGAGGACCTCACCATGTAAAAGGCAAGCAAAGTGAGCACTGTGTCTGAAAGTCAATAGTAGATGAGCCATTGTTTTGTTCACCTCAAAGTTAATGGTTCTTGAAGAAAAACAGTGCAGTGAGATCAGTGGAGATCAAGAGGAAGTACAACAAATGCTTCTGCAACAATGAAAAGTCATTCATTATGTTTTCATGTCCTATCTTAGTAGCCTGTTTGGATAGAAAGTTGTATGGATAAGGATTAAGGAGACAAGTAAATGTTAGATAGAGTAATTATCTTTCCATAAATGATTTTCTTGACAACCTTTTTAACAGAAAAGGAATGTAAAAGATGGGAAAGAAATTCTCCAGGTGTATTAGCTCTGACAAGCGCTTCTTTAGATTAAGAATAGCCAGTTGTTTTGTAATACAATTGGAAGAACCCCCTCCCCCATTTTGAAACAAACATGTACATTATGGGACACTACTGTATACAGGACATCAAAGCATGTTGTACCAAACTTTTGTAATCTATATATGTAGCTAGATAAATATAGATACAGATATAGCAATAACTAGATAGATAGATATGGATACATATAGATATGTTGATCTCCCATCATATAGACAAGAAAGTCAAAATATGGCCAGTAAATGCTAAGGTGTTCCACAATATATTTATCACTTAACTCACATGCAATGCATCAAGAAAGGAATGGACTAAATTTGGCAAGCTTATCCACAAAGAACTTGGCATCCACTTCACACTGACAGGATGAACAAAATCCCAAAAAATTATTTGTATCAAGCAGCTGGGATGCGCAGACTACCAAGAACACAAGAAAGCTTGTTTAAGTTGATTCTCAAATGAGGCCTTTTTTTTCCTCCATGCATTTTAACCTACACCCCTCCCTTTGCTCCTTGCCAAAGTCATGATTGTATCACCATTTATGGGAAATAGAAGAGACATTATATAAATGAATAGGAACATTTTTTTAAATGCATAGATGAATGAAGATTCCAAATACGTACCCATTCCTCAGGACTCTTGCTCAAATTCCTAATGCGTAATAAACCCGCCCCTAACCCTGCCTCTAACCCAACACAATATCATTGAAAAACGTTTTCCATAAAACTACATTACATTACTGAGGTAAGGTTATGGTATTGCAAAGTTTTGAGTTATTTCTTTTGTTGCTTATTTATTTACTGCTAAAATTATAGGAAAAGGAGAGAGGATGTATAAATTTTGTGATGTGTTTATGCAAGGTTTGAGTGTTTTTTATTGTTAATATTTTAAGTTTAAATATTTTGAGTTGGGATTAATGCTTGATATTTTGTTGTGATCTCTCTCTCTCTCTCTCTCTCTCTCTCTCCCTCTCTCTCTCTCACTCTACACACACACACACACACATATATATATATATATATATATATATATATATATATATATATATATATATATATGTATATATAGAACCACTACTAAATCTCGAAAACCCAAACTACCGATGCCAAAAATCCCGAGACCAAACACCCGAAACACTAAAATACCGAAACATCAAAACCACGAAATTCAAACTACCAAAAACTACACTCAACATACACCACATACCCATACACACACCATCCCCAAGAACACAAACACACAAACCTAAACTACAGACACATACACAGACCATCCCCCAGAACACAAACACACAAACCTAAACTACAGACAAGCAGGGGGGGCAAGCCCCCCTGCACCACCCATGTGGGGGGCTGCACCCCCATACCCCCCTACTTAAATATTTTAATTCCAAGGTCACACTACATATACAAACACACAAAACACCACCACACACCTACATTCCCCTCGCACACACACACATCACAGTCACAACACATACTTATACACTAAACCCTAACCAACACATTTAAACATAGATACTTACCTGACCTTCCACCATACCGCAACACCAGAAGCGCGAATGTCAAACTCCTGATGATCAGAATTTTGAAATTCGTGCTTCTGGTCTTTTGGTAATTAGGGGTTTTGGCTATATAGTCTCGAAAGTTTGAAATTCGGTATTTCAAACTTTCGAGATTATGTAGTGATCCCATATATATATATATATATATATATATATATATATATATATATATATATATATATATATATATATATATATATATGTGTGTGTGTGTGTGTGTGTGTGCGTGTAAAGACAGAGAAATACATATAGATTTAGATATACAGGTACCTTAATAGATATAGAAACATATGAAATTCTATTTTCTATGCTTGAATGTTCACATCATTATCTAATGAATACTCAAGGTAATAACAACAATATCCATTATGTCAATATACCAGATCAAATTATAGCATGCTTCCTACAGGGAAAAACAGTATAACTAGCTTTAGCATGTGTCTAGCAGGAGGAACAAGTCCTGTTCTCCATGCAGACTCATTCAGCATAACAAACTGCAATAAACTGGTCTTAGCCATTCGCAGTTCTACCATATGAATGTTGAACAAAACAGCATAACCATTGCATGCATATGAGGTGTGTGTGTGTGTGTGTGTGTGTGTGTGTGTGTGTGTGTGTGTGTGTGTGTGTGTGTGTGTGTGTGTGTGTGTGTGTGTGAGTGCATGTATGCATGAGCATATGTGTATATGTACACTAAGAAAGGAGAAGGTACCTCCATCTGCTCTTGTACTTTCTCAGTGGGGGGGGGGTTCTGTTCTTGCAACTGGTCTGAGGTGATGCATATTAATGTATTGCCTTGGAGTCTACATTAATTCACCGAAATGTAATTCCGGCAGACACCTATTCATCAACCCCTAATCAGTGCAAATAGTCAGCAATTCACTGAATTTACTAAGGACAACTAAATAGTTGCCCTAAGCACAACAGACCAACTGGTAGTTGACTCGAACCCACCCAAGTGGGGGGCTTTGCTCCCCACATCCCCCAAACTGTATATACCACCTCCGAGATTGCACTACAGTGGGGAAAAGGGCAAAGTTCTGTAGTTATACATTGTGTTTCAGCCAACTATTTCATAGCCCCTAGTAAATCGCTGAAGCGAATTTCACTGATTATAGGTCGATGAATAGGTGTTAGCTGGAATAACATTTCGGTGACCTAATATAGACACATTTCCTTGTTTATCTGAACATCTATCTATCTATCTATATATAATATATATATATATATATATATATATATATATATATATATATATATATATATATATATATATATATATATATATATATATATATATATATATATATTTTTTAATATATATAATATATATATATATATATATATATATATATATATATATATATATATATATATATATATATATATATATATATTTATATGCATTTATAAGTTCTGTTAATATCTAGATCTCTGGTTATATAGATATGTGTCTGGCTATATTTGCACAGTAGGTTTTCTCTGTCTATTGGGAAAAGCTTTATGGTTGGCTGCTGATGCTACTAAAACGTTTTCATCAAAGAGAAGGGGAGGGGCAAACATGCCAGTTCATCATACTGTTGCTGGTTGGCTTTTTAATGAGAGCACTACATTTTGTCTCATGGTGCGAGGAAATTTCTCTAGAAGGACTTGCAATGGTAGCATAAGGGAGAAACAGTCATGTATGCGGTGATGCACACAGCCTTTTCTCACTCACCTACCAGACCAGAAAATGCATATCTTTTCATTACTCTAGTTTGTCTGTCAGTGTTCGTGCACTGGCTGTGCCCCAGCTTATTGTTATACTCTTTGTCTTGATAGCCTTGTGCTGGTATCTCCATATTATTCCTCTTTACTTTATCAATAGCTTGTCCAGCACATTGTCTGCTAATCAAATTTGGGTCGTCAATCATAACAACAATTTTGGGTTGGGTGCTGGCATAACAGTTAAGGTGCTTACTTCAAAGATACAAGGTCCAGGGTCTGATTCTCTCCTTTGTGAGAAACTGGCTAGGCTTAAAATTGCCCACAAGGGTGACTAGTCTACTCATAACCTATGAACTCCATCTCTATGCACCATGGAGCTGAAAGCTACCTGTGAACAAATGGTAGAAGTTGAGTTTAAGCTTTCTTAGTTTTACAGATTCATACTGTCTTCTCCTTATCTAACATAAACTAGAGATGTAGGTCCTTCTATTAACTGATAACTTTTTGTGCCAGAAATACAGATAGACTTGGAACATGCAAAGGTGTGGTCAGGTAAATGGACTTTGATCTGCCACTTTTATTATTGCCACCTCCTCCAGTGCTGTCTGCAAACCATGCAAAGTAAGAATAGTACATCTGTTATCCTCATCACAGATAATGGAATTAATATAACCTTCCAGAGAGAAATAACTAAAACAAAATTGTATGTCCTTGAATGTAAGCTGATTAATTGCAAGTGACATTTAATCAACTACTGACCTCAGTTTAACAAAAATAGTCCTTCAGACTAATTCAAACTAATTAGCACAACACTGCAATCACAGCAGATATCTTAACTGCATATATTAACACAACTAAGAGATCCCTCTTATTTTGGGGCTTCAATCCTATATAACTGTTTCTTTTCAAAATTTAAAGAAATTTCCTTTGCTGAGCTCCAAATCACACTAAAACAGTTTCTGACTCAAATGACTGAGGAATTAATTATGTATCAGGATCACTTCACATTATATTATGACTTTGCTTTAATCAAAATAGTTGGCTATTATTTGCCCAATAAGTTATGTGCTTATCATTCTGTATTATTTTATTTATCTTATCACATATAAAAATAAGGGATTCTTGTCTACTGTACGAGTACTTTATTTAATGATATTTATTAGCTTGCTATCCTTTAATGTTTTTCATTATAAGCACATTTCTACTACATACTTCTACTGTGTGCACCATTCATAGCTAAAATGGCCATTAAACCACTTTACTCACCCAGTTAATTAAATAAATGGACAAATAAACAAATTAATAAATGCAGACATGCATATATTCATATGAAACCCAAAACCAAGCAAATACAGCAGAATGAAGTTAATTTGTTTGGTCCCACTTGATGCCACCCTCAGCCTATAAGTATTAAAATGATTAATCTAGAATATTATTATTGGTTCATACTAGGCTAACTGCCCTTGTAGGCCATTTTCAGCCTAGCCAATTATCCCATGTGAGAATCAAACCTGCACCTTGTGTCTGCAAGGTAAACACATTAACCATTGTGCCAACGTTCACACATATTCCAAACATGAATTTAAATCAAACATTTAACAGCTACTCAAATAACAACAGGAATTTATTTCATATTTGGTTTTACTGTTATTTGGTTTTCCCCTTGTGGTCTTGCCACATAAGAAGACAAAATTAACAGAAAGAAAAAAAATGAAAGAAAAAAGCAACTTAAATCTGAGGTTTTTCTCCATGTCTGTTTACAAATACAAAAGGCAGCAGGCACAACTCAGTATGGGGCTTAAACAAATCAAAATGAATTGTAAACACATACCGTAAAATGAAAATGTTTTCTATTTGCAGCATGGATATATAATCCATTGTTGTTTCACCCAATACATAATGATCATCTCATCAAAGGATGCAGCCAGAAGCTTATAAAATTATCAGTATGATTTGATAGCTGCCTCATACTGTGCTTCTTGCATTGTGCCTTGAGTTCATTAAGACCACTCAATCTTATGGCCCCATGAGATCTAACGCTAATGGTCATCGGTTCCCAAACAGTGCAATGGAGTTATTTCTCATTTCAGCTGAAGTACTCTGAGGAAGTGTCACTTTTCTTTGCTATCTGTTTTGTGAACTTTGCTCAGCTGATGCTTATGTTCTGATCCCACATTTCTTCAGTACAGGAAAAAAAAAGAAAGGAAAAATACTTTGACTGTTTTACTGACTGAGCACAAGGACAAGTTCATAGGTTTGTAGGTTCATAGGTGTGTACTAGGCTAATGGCCCTGGAGCCTTTACAAGCCTAGCCCATAGAAGTAACCTGGCATCATGCCACCCGATGTTAGTTCCCAGTGCATCTATCAAGTAGCGCCACTGGAGTGATCCCCGGGGTGAACTTTCTATTTCCCAACCATTCATCTAAATTTCTCTTAAAGAGGGCCAGTGAGGTGCTCTGCTTGACATGTATGGGATGTCTATTCCAGAGCATGGGCAGTCACTAGGTTATGAACCTGTCCCTTAAGCATGTTCTGTTGATTGTGGTAATGAGGTTGAGGTCTCTGGAGCATGTGGTGCAGAGGGATTGGGATTTCTTTAGATGTAGTATTTCTAACAGAGCTACACCTCCACACGCCCCCACCCTTACTATATATACTAACTCCAGGATTGCACTACAGTGAGGAATAGTGCATATACCTTTCAACAAAATGAGTTTCAGTCAAATGAGTTTTCAGTGACGTGAGCTTTCACTGAATTGTGCTCAGGCAACTGATTTTCATTGAAATGAGTTTTCAGTGAAACAAGTCTAATCTATCTACTTATGTATATATATCTATATAGTGTGTGTGTGTGTGTGTGTGTGTGTGTGTGTGTGTGTGTGTGTGTGTGTGTGTGTGTGTGTGTGTATATATATATATATATATATATATATATATATATATATATATGTGTGTGTGTGTGTGTGTATATATATATATATATATATATATATATACATATATATATATATATATATATATATATATATATATATATATATATATATATATATATATATATATATATACTTTCTGTAAAGACAGTCAGTATTGCTTTGTGAACAACCTGTGTTGTTATGTTATTCTCAGAATCCCAGCTATGAACATCTATATATCTATCTATCTATATCTATATATCTATTTATTTATATATATATATATATATATATATATATATATATATATATATATATATATATGGGTCTACTTCACATAACTGGACAGCCAAATGCTCAACTTTCATATGGTCGAGACCATATGATCGAACATTTCAATGTTCGAAAATGTGAAAAAAAAAAAAAAAAAAAAAAACAACTAAACAGTGCTAGCAGGGAGGCAAGCCCCCCCCTGCACCTCCAATACCCCCTGTTATTTAAATATACCAACTTCAAGATCACACTACATTGCAGTAAAGGGAATTCTTCCCATTCCACATTCAGACTGGCCGAGCTTTTAAAAGTTCGATCATATGGTCTCGGCCATATAAAAGTCGAGCTTTTAAAAGTTCAACCATCTGAATGGGACCCATATATATGTATATATATATATATATATATATATATATATATATATATATATATATATATATATATATTAGCAACAAAGTATGAAGCAGCGGACAACCATGCAGCTCAGTTCAAATCGAATAAAACCCAGTTGTAATATCCAAAACAGCAGCTTTATTTCATGCACATAGATGGTAAGCGCTTTCACAGATCAGCTTCCTCAGACCATGAAAACAATGTGCTAATATTTAATGGATCCTTAAATACCTTTACTAAAACAATTATAACATCATGTCACACTTTTAATTAATGACTCCATATTAAAGGAACCAAGCTGAAAACAGTCATATATACTACTTCATATATAAAACAAAGTATATAACATACAAGCATCAATGTGTACATGCATACATACACTTTTTGGATAAAAAGAATATGATTAGTATAACAAAATTGTTGTCAACATTGAATAACTATGCTGAAGCTCATAAAAATGTAAAATAATAATACAAGTTATAAAATAAACTACCTAACATGCATATTCTTAGACTTAAGAAAGGGTCTAATAGAAGCCCTCTCATTTAGTCCCCTGCCCATATCAGCTCTTATGCACATAATCCATTTGATTTCCTTTTCTTCAGTAATATTCCTAACATTTCCCCCCCGAAAATTCGGTTGAATAATCTCAACTACCATAAATTTAAAGGTATGTTCCTGTCCTGTCAAAATAGCATGTTTAGCTAAAGCATTGGTAGCCAAACCTATCCTGATATTATAAATGTGTTCTCTGATTCTATTCTTAAAGTATCTATCTGTCTTCCCTGTATAAAATGATTGACAGATTATACAGACAGCAAGGTAAACTACATGCTGGGTATTACAATTCGCTAAACAGTTGAAATTATATTCTATCCCTGTATCGGGGTGCATAAATTTCCCAGTCTTGTCTATATAGCAGCAAAAGTTGCATTCACCACATGGATTGGTCGCTGATTTAGATGTAGCCCTATAAGCAACATGTGGATAGCAGAGCATCCTTTTTAAGTTACGTTTATTCTTATATCTAAACGTAGGTTTCTCACCAATAATAGTACTGATATCTGGATCTGTCATAAGGACATCCCAGTGTTTGTTAAAAATCTCAATTTTTTTTTTTGTTATCTGTAGTATAGAACATAGGTATCCTAATCTCTGGGCTGTGAGTAGAGTATGCAGTTCTCTTGACATCCCTATTATTAGAAAAATAGGGCTTAGCTGTATCTAATCTAAGGGAATATATATCATGTAACCCTATATTCATGTCATGTTGACCATATCCTTATTGTAGAAACCTATTTTTCAAATTGACCAACTCTGATGAGTAGCCTATATCAGTATTGTTCAATCTAGAGATGCACATTCCTTGTCCTTTCACCACATTATGAAAAACGTAATTGGGATGCATGTTCTGCCTATGTAGGAGTGTATTCCTGTGACACTCCTTCCGAAACACTCCTGTGTTGAAGGAACCATCATTTAACCTTTCCACAAAGATATCTAAGAATACCACTTTTACAGGAGAAGAAGACATAGTAAACTTCAAATAGGTAGTGACAACATACATCTGTTCTACAAATTTATACAACTGATCTGTGTTACCTGTCCAAATAAAAAAGACGTCATCCACAAAACATCGATAAAAAGGCACATATCTATAAAAGTACTCCATGGGGAACAATATATCTTCTTTCCAAAATGCTAAAAACATGTTGGTGTAGCTATTGGCACAAGGTGTGACCATAGCCACGCCATCACGCTGTAAATAGAATACTTCCTCAAACAGAAATATATTATTTTCAAGAATGGTCTCTAAAAGGACACCTATCAAATCATCCAGTCTCTCATCATATGTGCCATGTTTATGCAAATAGCGTCTCACATAATCAACCCCTTCCATATTAGGTATAACTGTGAAAAGGGATTGTACATCCAGGGTCACAAGAATTAAGTTGGTATCTAAATTCAGACCATTGGTGAAAACATACAAGTCCTTTAAAAAATGCTTAATATCTCTCAGAATCAAGGGATTCTTATCGACAACAGGACAAAGGTATTTCTCTACATAAACCAAAAATGGTTCTGTGCACCACCCCCTTTTAGACACTATAGGTCTCATGGGGGGACTTTCTCCATCCTTATGGATTTTGGGGAGGCCTTGTATCATAGGTATTAAAGGGTCGCTAACATTTAGATATTTATAAAAATCTACAGTGATCAATTCACTTTTATCCAAATCATCCAACATAGCTTTAATTCTATTCACTCTGATGGTAACATCACTGTTATTAATGTTGCTATAAAATCTAAAATCATTGAGCATTTCCTCATAGATGATTGATACCTATATTTATCCATTATTACAACAGGCCCACCCTTGTCGGCTGGTCTGATGACTATATCTAAATCAAATTGCAACCTTTTCAGAACTTCACATTTTTTTTAATTTAAATTAGACCATATTTTCTGAGATGTATCATGTTGCACATTACTAAAACTTTTATACAAGTCATCTTCAACTAGCTTATCAAAGGCTAACACCAATGGATGGTAACTAGGTACATAGGTGCTCGATCTTTTAAAATTAGTTTCACCCAAACAGGCATCCCCTCCAAATTCTAATTTTAGCATAACATTCCTAGTGAACGTCTTTAAATCAATTAATACATCAGTGAGTTCACTAGAACTAGTAGGTATAAAGCTTAGCCCTTTATTAAGGACTGAGCATTCAAAAGAATCCAAAACTCATTGGGAAATGTTCCAAATCAATCAGTCCTAACCTGTTTCCACATTTTCTTGAGGGTGCGATTGGACTGTCTCTCGGGGGAGATTTTCCGCTTCTGCCTCCCTCGACTGATCGCTCGCACCCTCCTCATACCTCTCTCCACTGGTATGGATAAAGGGAACTGATAAAAATTGTCATTCACATTGCCACTTGTAGATGCATCAGAATCAGTCCTTTGTATATCTTTAGGACGTACACCCAATGGGCGCACAACATCATTACTGTTGTGGGTATCATTAGAAACAGATGTAATAAAATTATTAGTAGGCATAGGCTCAATGTTACTAATATGTATGGCCTCCCTTCTCTCAAATACTGGTATGGGTGTTGGTACATTACTTCCAGACCCAATAGGTTCAGTGGAGTCAGACCCTGGATTGATATAATTTCCTGGCCTTACATTACTTCCAACACCCCGAGCACCATGTCTATCATTGTTGTTAACTCTGGGCCATGTGAAGACATAACCCAGCCGGAAATCTTTAATATCTCTATCCAGTTTACCCCTTTTTTGTGCCAGTGTTCTCCTTTCAAAAATAGCAATGCTATCCAATAAGGCATCCAGTGAAAAGTCTACTGCTGCCTTAGTAAATTGCATGTACAAGGTAGTTTGTTGTTCTTTAATAGATTTCCTGAGGTTTTCCTTCTTACGTTTAAAAAATTCTATAAGCAATGTCATGTATTTAGCGCTCACATCTAAATTAAGAAGTTGCCACTTCACTAACAGCTCTGGGTATAGCACTCCATGGGTGGGCATCTTCAGAACGCGTAATCCTCTCGGTACTACTTTCCTTTACAGACAAGCCGCAAAATGTTGTCTCTGTGTCTGCAACCCCTTAAGTTTGAGAAAGTCTATCTCAAATTTATCCAATGCTTTCTTCAAATTGTCAGCTTCATCTATGCTGGCCGAAGAAGCCGACCCACAGTGTTTGCTTCATACGTTAGAAGGGGATTAATGTTGTCATTAATACAAATATTGAATCTGTCTGAAAGGTTAACGCCAATATGAAAACCTGTCTCCGGTCTATGATTCGACTCAACAATGCATAGACCTGCCTCCGGTCTATCATTTGATTCAACCGTACATAGACCAGTCTCCGGTCTATAATTCAACTCAGCGTTGGGTGGTGTACCTTCTGCCATGTCTTCGTGGAGTGTAATGAAGGCAAAAACGAGTATGAAAAAACACAAGTCAACACTCCCCAAAGCAAATGTCATGCTGCTAGTAAAAATAATTATAATAGCAACAGAGTATGAAGCAGCGAAGACAACCATGCAGCTCAGTTCAAATTGAATAAAACTCAGTTGTAATATCCAAAACAGCAGCTTTATATAGTGCACATAGATGGTAAGCGCTTCACAGATCAGCTTCCTTAGACCATTAAAACAATGTGCTAATAATTAATGGATCCTTAAATACCTTTACTAAAACAATTATGACATCATGTCACACTTTTAATTAATGACTCCATATTAAAGGAACCAAGCTGAAAACAGTCATATGTACTACTTCATATATAAAACAAAGTATATAACGTACAAGCGTCAATGTGTACATGCATACATACACCTTTAGGGTAAAAAGAATATGATTAGTATAACAAAATTGTTGTCAACATTGAATAACTATGTGGAAACTCATAAAAATGTAAAATAATCATACAGGTTATAAAATAAAATACCTAACATGCATACTCTTAGATTTAAGAAAGGGTCTAATAGAAGCCCTTTCATTTAGTCCCTTGCCCATATAAGCTCTTAGGCGCATAATCCACTTGACTTCCTTTTCTTCAGTAATATTCCTAAAATTTCCCCCCTGAAAATTCGGTTAAATAACCTCAACTACCATAAATTTAAAGGTATGTTCCTGTCCTGTCAAAATAACATGTGTCCCTTGGACTTGTGAGCAGGTCCAGCACCACTATGCCAACTTGAAATGGAGGAAGAGGGAGCTCTTGGAACAGTAGATCCAAGAAGCAAGGGAGAGGGGTGATGTCCCAGCAGTGTGTAAGTATTCATAGCAATAACTGTTTACCAAAGTCCAGCCTGTGTATGTGATAAATAGGTATGCCTAAATGTTTCTCTATTTTCATTACAGCTCCAGCTGAGTGGGCTGCGAATCAGGAAGCCCATGCCAGTAAGTTGCAAAGGCTGTATCGCGAGGCTGGTGAGTAAACAATCCTGCTTGTAATAGTCATAGCTAATAAATAGAAATGAGTAAAATGTCACCTGACACTATAAAAATGTGTATGGTTTGTACTGAATAAACCAGACAATATGGAAGTAATAGTCCCATATAGGTTATATTTAAATAAAACTGTAACTGCCTGGCAATAAATTTCTAAATCTTGCACTAGGTGTGTTTACTTTGGAATTGTATAGCTTGACATGTTGCATTCACTGAGCTCTGATATCTGAATAATAATGTTGTGTTAACCACTGTTTTCCACACTGTGCTACATAAAATATATGTCTAGGAATGTCTGTATAAGAATGTTGCAATTACAAGGTCAGATTGTACAACCAAGAGAGACTTGGACAGAAAACATTGAAAAAAAAACAGCAGTTTCTGAATAGATCACTCTTATGAAACACAAATTGTTGCATTTTAGCAGACACAGCCATGGTTCGAATCCCTGGAGGGATAGTAAGCTGTATGCATAATTTTAACTGTGATTTTGGGAATATGTGTAGA
>NC_056730.1:261883084-261940584 GCF_019279795.1 Protopterus annectens
ATCGTGCTGCACACTGGAATTCTAAATCTGGTAACTCAATCATTGGAAGTATTCCTTAAAATGGGGAACAATGATATCTGTGCTGTAATAAAGGCAGCAGGAATCATCCCTGCAGTACCAGTCTATAATTAATTCCACAATGTTTGGCTGAAGAATGTGGACTGAAGCTCCAAATGTGGTACTATTTTCATATTCATAAAAGATGCACACACATCCTGACAGATCCTGCAGGCGTAGCTGACATTGGGTAAGATGGTGGTTCAGGTTGTAGCCTGCGATAGGTCCCCATGCATGTCCCAAGACACACTCCATGTCCATAAAACACCTTGGAGAATATTAGTGTCCAACCTAACACTATCATACTGGTTGACTTCAACTACCCCACCATTAAGTGGGAAACCTACTCATAAACATGGATGACTGTTGTTCTACAGCAACAGTCAACACATCACTTGTTATACCTAACACAAAGTAATCACCTTTGGAAATCCACAGCTGTCCTACCCCACTGCATGGGTAACCACCATGAAAAGCCTTTCCAAAGCTAACTATGGCTTCATAAAATCAGAGGTGGCTAACCTCATGGCAGCCATGCAGATGGAGACTAGTTGCATGACAGCTGAATCAAACAACAATGCACTATGAACACGTACACAAATGCATGGATACCACCTTACCCTATACAACCAGGACCCTCACCAGCAAAAAAAGGAAGCTGATCTGGTGGTGCCCTGCCATAAAGAAACTGTACAACAGAAGGAGGGAATCGATATGGAATAAGGTGAAGTCACAAGACAGGAAATAAACCCTTATCAGGCTCAATGAATACTTGCGATCCCTTATCAAATACTACAAAGTTATCTGTGAGAGCAGAACTGGAGCAGATAGTAAAGACAACCACAAGGCCTCATACAGTTATGTAAAGAATCTCCATGGCAATATCAAGAATTGTTCTGAGCTACTAGATAATGGTATCTCCCAGACTGAGCCAACAAATAATGCCAATATACTGGCTGGCATCATGAGTGCAAACATTACTGCTGAACCCCCCCAAAGGATCAATCACAATACCGGTACACTGCCAAACACCCAGCTTGGAGGTTTCTGGTGTAGTCTGGATTATTTGCACGTAATATCCATTGCTGATGTGCATTTTGACAACCGTATGAGGTCCTGTGACCTTTTCCTATTTATGTATCCCAGGTAACATGCAGAGTGCTCACCTACCAGCATTATCTGTTGGGGAAACAGACATCATCACCCAATATGTGATTGGACATTATGCCCTGTCATGTGGACAGAGAGCAGAAGATGTGTGGGAGAGGACTGCCCTGTGGAACAATGTAGTCCACAGGGTAAATGATGCCAGCCTGCACAACATAACTTATGTGCATGTGCAGCATCGGGACACTGACCTCAAATGCCATGCCCATCAATGGGCTGCTGCTGTAATGACTGACCGGCTAGCCACAGGAGGGGCCCCAGCCATCCAGCCCCTACTGACACCCACCAAGGAGCTCCTCACCACACTTGAGCCTCACTCTGAATGCACAAGCCATGATGTTGAGGGAAGCATTGTGTAGATGGGTTGCACACACACACACACACACACACACTGGATGAGGACCATGCAGGTAAGGGCCCAGTGGGGATTAGTACACTAATGTATCAGACATAGATGTATCTGTATTGTATCTACATGCATGTGTCAGGTCCAATTGCTGTTATGAATGGGGTTTTCTAATGCACAGAGGTGCACATCTATGGTGAGGTTAGTACTGTAGATGTGCAGACATGCTGCATCCATCTTATACCAAGTCCACATGTGCGTCTGCTGACAATAACTCCCTCTCACAACTACCTAGGACCCTCTGGTCTGCATATGGGAAAGCAGCCTGAAGCTGGTGAGTATTACATTGTTCTGTATTTGTCTAGCAATACCCCAGGCATGTGAAGCACATGCAATTCACCATGCACACAACCATCAGTAATAGCTATATTGCTTTATGTAATAGCTATATTGGCTGTTATGCATGTTCACTTGTGCTGTGTTTAACTGTATTGTATCACAGTGACCACAACTGTGGCCTATCTGATGTGAATTCAATATTCTTGCAGCATACCTCACAAGTTGTCAGTGCCAAGACGTCTGGACAGAGGCCAGCAAATTGTGCTGGACAAGTGGCCTATGGTAAGGTCATGCATCTCACATTACTGGTATACAGTGGATATAAATTGGTGCACACACCCCCTCTTAAGATGCAAGGTGTTCCTGTCACATACTAATTAGGACCACAGTATGACAGTGCACACCTCTTCCAGCCTTTAATGTAACCCATAACAGGTACAGTTCACTTGTAAAACCAAGCATCTGTACTCATGTATTGCACCTACGAGGAAGGCCACCTGTGAGGGTGGCAGACATCCTACCAGCATGATGTTTCAGTCAGGTATGATACATCATGCAGCCATATGTGTCAGTACACTCACTGTGGCCTGTTTGGCTATAATATCACATACATGGGCATTGTTAAGGCACACAGACCACTTCTGACGATGTATAGGTTTCAAACATATGGATATTCCAGACACATCTGTACAGAGGACTATACAATGGACTAACCTGCTGCATGTGAGGCAGATGCTGTCACCACAATATATAAAGTAATGGCAGTGAGAGGTGTTCATCAGCCGTGTATGGTATACAAATCAAAATGGTATAAGCCACACATGATATGATCCTCACACACATACAAACAGTTGCCAGCATTAGGATTAGAACTCATGCCTATCTAGGAATTCCTACTACAGTGCTACACAGTTATCAAATGTGCCACTGAGCTTATACATTTTCACCTTTTCCAAAGGTACTTCTAAGGTGGATGGCATCAACAGGTCTATGAAATTGTAGTGAAGGGAAGTGTAAAGGGTAATACACATGTCAAAAATGGAATGTGCCAGACAGTGCGTTATTCACACACACATACACACATTTACCAGTATTGGGATTAGAACTCATGCCTATCTAGGAATTCCTACTACAGTGCTACGCAGTTATGAGAAGAGCCACATAGCTTATACATTTCCAAATCAAGCAAAGGCACTTCTGAGGTGGATGACATCAACAGGTCCACTAAATTGGAGTGAAGGGAAGTGTAAAGGGTAGTACACAGCTCAAAAATTGCATGAGCCAAATAGTACATGATTCACGCACACACACCTGCAAATATTTGGATTAGAGCTCCTGCCTATCTAGGTATGTCTACTATAGTGTTATGCAGTTACCGCACACACACTACAGAGCTTACTGAGCTTTCATATGGCCAAAATGCTGATAACTGCAGAGCTGTGGTAAAGTATTACAGGTGGCAGATAGTCTGCCTTCTGTTCCCCCCAAACATCATACTAGTTCTTTCTGTCTTTCACTTCAACTAGCATTATGACTTGGCACTTCACCAGGTTATTGTATCATGAAGTGTGGCACACCTGTGATCTGTCAGCAGTTCTTGTTCATCACATATGTTGCCCCAGTACTTACTAGCTATGTCCACTCCTCCTGGCATGTTTGAAGGGCAGTTACATGTGCTTTTACCCATTAACCTGGTGCACATGTCCATTCTGGGGCACTGTTGCAACTGCCGCATGTACACAGACAACCCTCTATTCTAAACTCCAAACACTCAGACCTGTGAGGGTTACCCATATATCACACAATGTGGACATATACACTCTCCAGCAAAGACTTCACTAGAAGGTCAAAATGATAAAATCAACACCTGCACCACACCATGTGGGACATCTAGCTCACCATGACACCCACTTTGACAGCCATGACATACAGTGAACAGCCACACACCCACCTTCCCAGAGGCACTCAATGGACATCTACCCAAACAGCACAGACCAGCAAGGCAGACATCCACTCAGACACCATGACATAGCACATGCCAAGGGACAAATATTTAACCTACACAGTGTGCCCCCAACCTAAGCCCCTAAGGCTAACCACAATGCACAATACAGTGATCATGGGTAACTTAATACTGAGGCACACACATCCCACTCACTAGGTTGAATATGGAGCAGGTAACAGCCAAATATCAATCACATGCCAGCATCTAACACATGAAACAGCCAGCCATGTCACTCCACAACAACTATGAGTATCTCTCTGTATCCATGTAAGTGTGAATGACTTGGGACACACCTCCCTGGACTACATGACAGGATACATGGTTGAACTCTGTGATTATGTGGTCCAGGCAGGTCTGACAATAGCCCTGGGCAGTGTACCGCTGTCACCCAGAATGATGCTGCAGTACTAGCAACAGATGGTAGCCTCCAACATTGGCTTACATGTTATGTGTCATTCTCAGGGGATCCAGGACCTATCTGCTTGGGATGGCATGATAGACAGAAACCAATGACTTGCCAAGGGTGTCCTACAGCTGTCACCGCTGGGTTGCCTAGTACTGGTTACGTGTCTTGCCATGCCTATGGTGCCTTATTAGACAGTGTTTCTAATATTATTACCACCATAACAACTACACATGTATGTAATCTGAGGGTCATGCTGCTTAACCATGGACATCTAACTGTCAGGACGCAGTCACTCATAGTAACTGTTGGGGTGCAGGACACATGTCAGCTGTAATGGAAAGGTGGTTCACAGCAGCAGACAGCAGACCTGCAGTATCAGACTATGACACATTCCACAGCTGTCAGCTCCCAAATATGGACCACACCACACCTCCACAGGTGGTGTTGCCTCCATATTCATTATGACTAGGAACACCTCCAGACTAGCATCCCATCGTAATGCATTGGAGATACTTGCAGTACAACTGCCTTGGGGTAATAGTGCAATCCAGATCATAGCCTGCTATGGGTCCACATCTATGTCCCTAGACTATCAATGTACATTCCTCAACACCCTACCATCTCTGATGGTCCAATGCAACATTGACATAGTATGAGTATTCAACTACCCCTCCATCACCTGGGGAATGTAGCCAATTGCCAGTACAGTGGCCCAACACTTCTGGGATTCATCATTTCCATTGCCCTAGGCCAGCTCATACTGACCCCTGGTTGAGGATGCAACAACCTTGACCTGTGCTGACCACTTAAATATGGGATTGTTGCTCATCCCCAGATGTCAATCCATGCATGGTGAGATTCACACAGGCTGTAATCAACATGGAACTCATCATGCCAGCCACACCCTCAACAAAGATAACCACCTGGCAAAAACTCTCCAAAGCTGACTTTGCAGCAATGAAAACAGGGGTGGATGTCTTCACTGCACCCATGGCAATGGGATATAGCTGCATGACTGTAGAAGCATACAAAAAGGCACTGTACAAATAGGTAAATTAATGCATTGTACTACCCAGAGCCTACAGAACCCAGACACTGTCCTCCAAACACTGGGAGACAATGTGATGGTCCCCTGCTATTACTAAAGTGTACATCAGAAGAAGGACACTGTTGCAGGGAAAGGTGGTGTCCCATGACTGTTGAACTCCTTTATTAGCCTCAAACACAACTTTGGATTCCTCATGGAGTCCCCGACAGGCATCTATGGAAGCAGAGATGCAGCAGACACTGATGACAGTCACAACAGCCTTGATAATTACATCAACAACCTCTGCAGCATTAAACACAAGTGCTGCAAGTTACTGCACAAAGCTAATACATATCCCGAGACAACAGATATTGGCCACAGTCTTGGCAACACATTCAGTGCCAGCTTTACCCCCCCACACAAGTGAAGTGCTGAGTGAATGTGTTCTAATATGCTGTATCCCATTTCCATTCTCGACATCTGTGTGTCACCAGGATGTGGCCCTGCGGCAAGGTCACAGGGTATGGCAGTATGGTGACACATCTGCCATGTCATAGGCAGGGTACAGTATGTGCACAGTAATTCCCAATCTGTAACACAGTGATTGCATATGTCTCACAGATTATAGGGCTGAGGGTTGTATATGGGTACTGGGCGATGCAGTGGTGCAGCAGTTAATGCTGTCGCCTCACAGCAAGAGGTTCTCCGGTTCGATTCTCAGCTGGGGTGCCTTCTGTGTGGAGTTTGCATGTTCTCCCTGCGTTCGCGTGGGTTTCCTCTTGTACTCCGGTTTCCTCCCACATTCTAAAGACATGCTTCTGGAGTGTTTCTCCCCGGGCCTCCACTGAAAACAGGATCTGTGGAACCTAGTCGGACTTTCCCGGTCAACAAATGTTAAATAAAAATAAATAAATGTACAACATCTGTTGTAGAATGGAGACTGGTACATGTTCTGGTTTGGACACACCTCCAATTGCTAATAACCACAGCCACAGGGAATATTCATCAACCAAACACACTGGGATTACTATTCACACACACACACACACACACACACACACGCACACACACACACACACACACACACACACACACACACACACACACACACACACACACACACATGCCAATACTTAGATCCATAGGTTCATTGCTTCATAGGTGTGTAGTAGGTGAATGGGCCTGAAGGCTCTATGAGGCTAGCCCAAGGGAATACCTTGGCATCAGGCCACATGACAATAGTTCCCAGTGTGGCTCAGGAGTATAGTCACTGGAGTGGTCCCTAGGGGTGAGTATTGTATTCCCCATCCACTCATCCAGGTTTCTATTCTGGGTGGCCAGTGATGTGCACTGCTTCCCATGTATGTGATCTATATTCCATAACATGGACAGGGTCTGGGTTGTGCACATGTCCCACATGCATGTTCTTTGACATGTGGAAGTGTGCTTGAGGTCTCTTGGGCATGTTGTGTGGACAGATTGGTATCTTCTGATGTAACATCCCTGACCTCATTTGGTGAGACCTGGCTATGTAACTGAGGTAGTGATTGCACCTACATTGACAGTATAATACGGGTATTCATTGAAGTTAGTGGCATCTGTCCATAAAGGGCATGTGTATAAGGCATGGTATTCCCTTTGTGGGGTACGTTTGCAGACTCGACAGTTGCTGCAGGCGTCCAATGGGGAACATGGCAAAAGGCCACTGTACACATTGATTGGGCTACTGAGGGGATGGAACTGGGTACCATGTCATTTTACTTGCTGGATAACACACACTCAGTCAGGAAATAGAACACATCAAAGTACTTTCTGATGTCAGTGGCACTGTTGTGGTCAACAGGCATGTAGTCCACTGCAATCACACCATGGGTACTATCTGTGAGGCAATATGCAGGGGAACTACCAATATAGAGGTTGTTGACTAGCCAAGTGTGTTTGTGTATGATACATGGGTGGAGAGTGGTCTTTAATAGAAGAGTTGCCCATATTGTTCAATAATCCATACTGTCACATTTAGGGCTGTGGATTGTCTACACCGACCTCTATGGTGTTTAACAACTGTTGGCTTTGTAATGTGGACATTGTGACATATACTAGGTTCTCAACATAAAAATTTAGCAAAACCCACCCCCTAATGTATCCTGTTATTACGCAGTCACACTGACCCCCACACAGGATACTGATGATAGACAAACACACACGCATACACACACTTGAAATATTGAGTTTCAAACCCCTACTTAGCTATGTATTGCTACTACAGTGTACCACATTTATCGCACACACCACGGAGCTTATAGGATGGCTGTTGTCCCAATTTACTTTTAAGGTGAGGAACATCACCAGCCCTTGTAAATACTGGCATTGGGTGATGTAGTGGGTGAGAGATTCCAAAATATATTTTACCCTACACACACATTGACATTTGCCAGGGTTGAGGTTCAAACCTCTATCTAATTTACTCTATCTACCTACTCTATCTACTCTATCTCTTGTTTAGAAGGAAAAAAAAAAGAAAGAAAGAAAGCAGTTCTCAACAAATAACAAGGAAGAAAAATAAACTGACTAATGACTGTAAAGGAAAGAGAATACGTAGCAGAAAGGATTCTGCTTTGTTATGTAACACACTGGTGACAGAGACTAAAGATATCTTTCTATCAGAAAACCCTCAGTCTACAGAAAAAGGCATCAGCTTTCCAATGGAAAAGGTAGACAAAATAGGCAAGGGGCAGGTGAAAAGGAAGAAATCAAAACTGAACGTGGCAGGATTGAAGTACATTACTTTAAGAAAAAAAGAAGAGAAAGACACGTTGAGTGCACGGCTCAAGCTGTGGATTTACAATGCCAGCTGGATGAGAATTTAACATGCAACGAAAACAGTGAAATTAATAAGACTAATAGTGATTAAGATCTATCCTTCGTAACAATTGATAGAGCAGAAATGACTGTATTAGAAGCTGAAGATTCTTCCGAGATGATCAGCAAAGATATTCTTGTAATTGGAGATTCAGTTACTAGAGGAACTGATATTTATATTTGCAGAGATGATAATGAACATTGAGTAGTGTTATGCTTGCCAGGAGCAAAAACAGAAGGTGTGAAACAAACCTTGGAATGCCTTAATGTAAGGAAGTATGGATCTGTTTTTATTCATGTTGGTACAAATTATGTCACTAAGATTCTTTGACTATTAGTTGGGAACTGACAGCCCTCCTAGATAGTATAGCTTGTACTGCTGTTAGGACATATTTTTCACAAATCACCTATAGAAAGGATAGTCAGGTCACTGTGAATGAAAACATTTTTTGGATAACACCTACAAGGAAAAAATATTCCGTTTTAAAATATGGAAATGTGTAGAGCATCCAAGCATTCTTTTGGGCACATGTGTTCAGACAGGATGGTGTGCATTTGTCTAGATCAAGGAAAAAAAAATTTGCAGCAGATATTTTGCAATATTTGACAAACACTAGCCAGGATTTTTGCCAGGTCAAAAATGTAACAGTTCACAGATAGCAACATTTGATGCATCTCTGATGGTTGTTAATGCTAGAAGCATTAATAATATTTTTTTTTATTAGAAAATTTGTTACGTTTCCACAAGATTGATGTTGTTATTGTTTGTGAAACATGGTTAAAGAACAATGACTGGAAACCATTTCTGACATGATATAAATGTTTTTACTGTAACAGACATTCTAATAAAAAATCATGTGGAGGTGTTATGATAGGGATTAAAGATAGCTATGAGGCCTGTGAGTATTACATGTTCAATGATAACACCAATACTATAGACTGGGTAACTGTAACAATAAAGATAACCCTGGAACATATAACAATTGTTGGAGTGTATAGACCACCAAAGTCAAGTGCAGATGACCTAGAGGAATTCATACATTTCTTACATGAAACACAGGAGGGAAGAATAATATTAGCTGGGAATTAAATTTACCAGAAACAGACTGGAATAATATTGATTCAACAAAGTTAGTAAAGAAATTATTCACAGAGTATATTCAGGAACAACAAATGCTTCCGATTGTAAAAAAAAAACCTACCAGGAGATGGAATATACTAGATATTGTTTATGTTCCCAAAGAAAGTACTGTAACTTCAAGTCAAGTTTTACCACCATTGATGTGCAGTGATCATGGGGTTATTAAGGTTAATTTGTTGTTAGATAATTGTGCCAAACTGAAATCTAAGCCAATGCCCAAAAGGTTAATTACAGATTATAGGGAAGCAAAACAGTTACTATATAAAACTAACTGGAGTGAGGTGTTCAGTGGAAAAACTACAGATGGAATGTGGAAAGTTTTGAAATTGTTTGAGTGCAAAAAGTAAAAAAAAATGTTTAACATCAGGATCTAGGCATGCAACATCAGGGGGGTATATTTCCATAAGAACAAGATACCTGATTAAGGTGAGAGACAAAAAATATAAGAAATGGAAGAGAGGTCGAACTATAACTTTGAAAACTGAAATAAACAAGCTGGACAAACAGATCAAGCATAGTGTTAGACAAGATCAAGAAAAAAATGTAAGAAAATATATATAAAGATATTGAGCATAATAGGAAAAGTTTTTATAGATACATAAGATGTGGAAGAAGTAAAGATACGCAAATTGATAAACTGTGTGCAGATTCTAAAATTTATTCTCAGACACAACAGATTATAGATATATTTACAAAATCTTATGCAAAAGAGTTTGGCTCCACAAAAAGGTGCTAAGTTGTCCTAGTGACATCCAGGTAACCCCAGATACTGGAATCAAATTAGATTATACTGAAAAAGAACTGTGCAAACTGGATCCAAACAAAGTGCAGGGAGGGGACAGAATAAGTAACAATGACCTGAGAACACTTCAGCAAGAATGTACACTACCATTTATATCTATTGTTCACTAGGTCATATAACTATGGGGAGATTCCTCAAGATTGGAGACATGCACTTATTAAACCTTTCTTTAAGGGAAAGGGGAGTAGGACAAACCCAGAATCATATAGACCCTTAAGTCTACTTTCATGTTGTGGAAAAATAATGGAGAAGGTAATACTGGATAAGTTATTGTCAGAACTGGATAAGTTGAGACTTGAAACCATATATCAGCATGCATATGTTGAACATAGATCTTTACCACCTGTAACATGATGTTCTATAACAATATAATAACAGCTATGAATGAAAAATTGTGCTGTGATGTGATTTATATAGATTTAACTTCAGCATTTGCAGGGTAATACACAAAACACTGATCAATAAATTAGTACAACTAGGTATTGATGTATTGTTGATATGATGGATAGCTGCATGGCTTACAATTAGGACATGGCAAATATCACACACCAACTGATCAGGTGAAATCCTTGGTTACAGTAAAGGTGTCCCACAGAGCTCTGTCCTAGGCCCTTACTTGTTTAGAGTGTATCTTTCTGACCTTACTTTTTCATCTGAGGTGTTCTATAGTCTATATGCTGATGACTTGAAATTGGGTAAACTGATTGCAAGTGTTACAGATAAGGCATGTCTGCAAAATAATTTGACTAAATTGAACATTTGGGCACAGAAGAATAATATGTTGATAAATACATCAAAACCTAAGCATATGAGATTTGGGAGACATAAACTGAAAGGTGAATATTTAATACAGCACACAGTGATTGAAACTGTAGACTCATTTAAGGACCTGGGTATATGGGTGGATTCAGCTATGAGTTTTTCTAATCATATAAACTAATTGGATAATGATAGTTATAGAACTATAGGTTGTATAGAAAGATTTATAAAGTCTAGGAAATCAAATATAATGAAGTCATTGGCTGTTAGTTACATTACACCCAAACCAGAGTATGGAATAACAATATGGAAACACTATAGGAAAACAAGCATGAATAAACTGGAAAGAGTACAGCGGAAATATACCAAGGGCATCAATGGATGTGAAAATCTAAGTTTTTATGAAGGACTAAAATATCTGAACTTGCACAGTGTCTCTTACAGATATCTAAGAGGAGATTTTATTCAGGTATATAGGGCATTTAGAGACAACTACCTCTGGGAATGTCTGGGGTTATCAAAAAGTACTAGAGAATCATCAGATAACCTATGTAGAAGATTCTATAGGAATGAGAAGTGTACTAATTGGTTCTCTGACTGAGTAGCTGATGCTTGGAACAGACTACCAAATTACATTAAAACAAGTACTAGTTTAGATATTTTTAAGAACAGCCTGGACATTTATTATGGGAACAAATGTTTTGGTATATTGGCCAGCTAGAAGGGCATTAATGTCCATGCTTGAAACATTTGCATGCATGCATGTATGTAACTATCTTTTCAGACCATTATGTTACACATTTACACATGCACCACTGACCTTACATGGTTTAAGGATGCCAAAAGGTACGTCTAAGGTTGATTGTATCTGCAGGACTGCTAAAGTCAGGCACTGAAATGTGTACTAAGTGTAAATGGGGCCAAAATCTTTGAGGTATATACACATGCAAACACATGTGAGGGATGAGATTCAAACCCATACCTATGTAGTTATTGCTACTACAGTGTACCACATTTATCACACACACCACAGAGCTTATAGGATGGATGTTGTCCCAAGGTACTTCTAAGGTGAGGAACATCATCAGCCCTTGTAAATACTGGCATTGGGTGATGTAGTGATTGAGAGATTCAAAAAAATATTTTACCCTACACACACATTTACATTTGCCAGGGGTGAGGCTCAAACTCTACCTAACTATCTTTTCAATACCATTATGTTACTCATTTACCACATGTACCATTGACCTGACATGGTATAGGGTTGCCAGCAGGTATTTCTAAGGTGGATGATATCTGCAGGATTGCTAAAGTCAGGCACTGAGATGTGTACTGGGTGTAAATGTGGACTACTAAAGTCAGGCACTGAGATGTGTACTGGGTGTAAATGTGGACAAAAGCTTTGAGATAGGGAAATACATATGTACACACACAAGCACTTGCCAGAGATGAGATTCAAACCCATACCTACATAGTTATTGCAACTACAGTGTACCACATTTATCACACTCACCACAGCTTAAATGGTGGAGGTTTGTGTAAAGGTATCTTTGAAGGTGACATCAGCAGCAGTGCTAAAGGCGGGGTAAGGGACTTGTAAGTGTGAATGACCACAATCAGGTCTATGCAAGGACACACACACTCACGCACACAAACACTCACATTTATACAGTTGCCAGGATCAGAATTGGAATTCCTACCTAACTAGTTTGCTACACTATAGTATTACTTAGTTATCGCATGTGCCACAGAGCTTATAGTTTGGAGAGCTGTCCAAAGGTATCTTTGAAGGTGAGTGACGTCAGCAGAAGTGCTAAAGGAGGGGTAAGGGAAGTGCTATAAGTGTGAATGACCACAAAATCAGGTCTTTATAAGGATACACACACTCTCATACAAACACTCACATTTACACAGTTGCCAGGATCAGAACTCCTACCTAACTAGCTTGCTACACTATAGTATTACACAGTTATCACAAGCACCACAGAGATTATAAGTCGGAGAGCTGTCCAAAAGTATCTTTGAAGGTGAGTGACATCAGCAGCAGTGCAGAAGGAGGGGTAGAGGAGATTTAGTGAGTGTGAATGGCCTCAACCACATTCATCTAGAAACACACGCACACTCACAAGCAACTTTACATTTGACAGGGCTGAGATTACAACTGCTGCATGGATACTTATTGCACTGTAGTGTTAAACAGTTATCACAAGCACCACTGACACTATAGGGCTGAGGGCTAACCAAAGGTATTTCTACCATGAATGACATCAACACATCATGTGATATAGTCCAATGGGATGTGTAGTGTGTGGGACAGGCCTCATAATGGGATTCTCTCTGTCGCTGTCTGTCTTTCTCTTTCCCACGTCTCTGTGTGTGTATGTTTGACATATTATATTATGCTGGCCTTAGATATGTGTGTGTATTCCTATCTAATGTCTGTGTGAAGTATCAATGGTGTACAATTTGGTGTGTGTGCACAGACAGCTGTGAATAACCGATATCTGCAGTCCACTGTGTTGTGAGACATGGGCTTCATTTCTCTAAGTCTAGGAGCATGCCCAGTATGACCTTCTATATTGAGTGTGTGCATCCATTCCAGGGAGGGACTCCATTTCAGGGTTTTGTGTGCTACAGCTACACCTAGCAAACTGTTTCTGCATGATATCTGTAGATAGGTTGCCAATATGGAGACACAATGGACTTAACATATAGGGGATACTATAACTATTGTTGTCTGTGCTGCTTGTGTGACATGTTTGGTAGCAGCATAGATATTCTGACATATGTACTGTTTTACACTGTGATGTGTCATGTCATAGGTTCATAGATTAGTACTAAGCTAACTGCCCTTGTGAGCCATTTTAAGCCTAGCCAATTATCCCTTGTGAGACTCAAATCCTGCACCTTGCGTTTGTAAAGCACACACCTTAACCATTAGGCCATCCTCCCAACATCATCAACTAATGACAGTTATCATTCTTTTTTCACAGTTATTTACCGGGAAATACAAGATGAATGAAGCTGAGACCAATATTCTGAGGCATATAGACTACACCTTCTGGCACACACCTGTCATTGTGGAGTGGCAGCTACAGACAATAGACTGCTGGTTCTGCGTAAATGGTGCAGCACCTTGTTAGTATGCTGTCTTGGGTTCCCCTCCTTGTGCTTTTCTCAATTCCATGGAATGGCCATATCCTGCTGGGGCCATACCTCTCAGCTGTACAGATACACCCAGGTTATACAGAGGCAGGACTAATATATCTGGTCAGTTTACCTTCACATTGTGGTTTACAAGCAGTTTTGTGGCTATTCATTCATGGGTTTGCAGTCAGGAGTAGTATGGGTGTGCATTAGAGTTTCAGATTTCACACACTCCATGACATCCATGCTTTAACAACCCCCCCCCACGTTATCGTCTCCTCCACCTAACATTAAGTAAACAATATCTCTGATATATCCCTATATCTCTGATATATCCCAGTAGTATTTATGGCCTGATCCACACTCCTTGCAGTAGGACATGGGGAGGCATGCTACTAGCATTTGTCAACATGGCCTTGCATTTGTTTTCTGTTTACTGTTAGGTTGTTAGTTGGGACCCCCTGACATTCCATACATAGGCACTATGGGTGAGGCATAGGCCTTTGCCAGAGGACTGTAGGCCATTTGAGACTGCTCCAGGCCATCTATTACTGCATTTCTACATGGGGTTGTGTGTGGGGCGGTGCACACCTGCAGACTTTAACATTTGAAATGACTGTACTGGTATTTCACTTACTCTACTGGCTTCCATTTCATATTGTATTGTAACCTATCATGCAGACAGGAGGCATATCAGTAGAGTACACATGTTAGACCTTAACAGCATATATTTCAGTTTCAGACTTCTTACACTTCAGAGCTAGAATGCAACTGCCAGACCTGCTGTAATATGTCTGTGTAGGTCTGGTGGGGGGCTGTTCACAATTGCCATCATTTGGGGGCCTTAGCGCAGCCTTTCTTCATGGTCATCTACACCTGTCCTGCTGGGTGAGGCTGGTGGTGGGTATGTGACCCTCACTGACATCCATGTGAGTGACCTAAGGATACCCACAGTTATTTGGGCCATCACATGTACTGCAGTGGGGGTTGTCACCTTGTGTAGTGCTGCCTAGTATGTTGACACCAGTATTTGTTATAAATTTCCTGCTGTCCCACATAGCTGTCTGTTGCTATCCCATTCAGCCACTGAATACCCTTGCATGCTTGCATCCTTATCATACATACAAGTATGAGAACATACTACTCCATTCAGTAATTGATAGGAAGAGTGACTTACCTTGTTGCTGGTCCAGTATTGAGGACAGTGCCAGAGGGCTGACTATGTTGGATGCACATAGTACACTCCCTGTACATGGTAATGCTCAGGTAGTGTCATGTTTGGCATCCCTTTTACTGTGTGTGCGTGTCAGAGAGAGGTATCAGTCCCTGGGTCCCTACAGTGTGTTTGCTATGCATTGCCTCTTTGCTAAGGCCTGGGCAAACTGTGCATGCCTTCTTCTGCCTGCAGGGGCAGGCTCAGGATGTTCCTTCTCCTGAGTCCCTCTGTGCCTATACTGGCCTTGGCAGTGGTTGGGGGCTGCATGGCCCTGCCCTGTGCTGTTCCTGCTGCAGCTGTTTCCACAGGATCAGATTGTGTAGCATGGCACATACTATGAACATTTGTGTACATGTAGCTGGAGAGTATTGCAAGACTTCACCGGATATGTCAAGGCAGCAGAACCGTGATGTGAGCATCCTCAAGCACATGCTCTACAATGATCATGGTTTTTGTGTGTGCCTCATTATGGAGTTCTTGTTCAGGTGTGTGCATGTCTGATGGGTGCCATCAGCCACGGCTCCAGTGCATAGCCAGCATCCCCCACTAGATGGCCATATGGGATGACCCCCTGGCAAACACCTAATACAGCTGTGAGCAATGCCAGATGTGGGAGTCGTGATAGCTTCCAGGGCTGCAAGCACACACATTCATGATAATGCCCTGGGCATTGCACACAACCTGGCAGTTGATGGAGGGGAAGCCCTTGCGGTTTATGTAGACCCTGCCATGCTCACCAGGTGGTGCTTTGATGTGGATGTGCATGCAGTCTATAGCACCAACTACTTCTGGTATTCTGCTATATGTTGGAAGAGACCCATACATGTGGTCAGCACCTCACGGGTGGTGGGGAAATATATGTGCCCATTGGCATGTTGTGTCATGGCATCCAGGAATTGGTGGAGTACCCTGGATGCTGAAGCCTGTGAGACCCCCATGATATCCCCAGTTTGTCTGTAGAAGGTACCTGTGGCTAGTATTTTTAAGCCTAGACATACCTTGGTATCCACTGGGATGGGTTCCTCTCTATTAGTTCTGTGTGTAAAGTGTGGCTGGCACAGCTCAATGATTTGCTGTAGCATGTTCCTGTCTACCCTATAGCGCTCTACTATCTCCAGCTCATGTAGGCCCTGTTAGGTTACCCTGGGTCTGTACACTCTTCTCCTCCCCCTCACTGTGGGTCATTTGTCAGCATTCTCCTCCTCACCACCCTCACTCTCTAGCACATATTGATGGAGTAAAGCAGCAGCAGCCTCTAACATTTTTAGTTAGTTTTACCAGTTAAAAATCTCCCATCTGTGTACACTGGTGTTGTAGAGTTTGTGGAAAAAAACAGACTGTAGGGTGTTTGCATAGTTTATGTTAGTGTGCTGGGCTGCTGCATGTGTAATTGGCTGATTCTGATACATTCCAGCTGCCAGCTATGCTAGTTCTCCTTGATTGCCTTCCTAATGCTGTTTCCCATTCCCAGTTTCTCCCTATTTAAGCCCTGAGGTGCGCCATGTGTACCCAGTGCTCAAATGTAAACAGTGCTGCCATTTCCTCTTTTTTTTTGTTTAAAACCCGGTGTGTGGCATGCACACCCATTTAGGCTATGTACACACTGCTCAGGCACATCTGACACACCCCCTTCCTTAGCTGTGCTTAGCTAAGGGCAAACACGGGCCACAGAGCTCCAATAAGCTTACAGCAAGCATGACACACCCCCCCTTATGAAGTCATTCAGCTCTTATACTTGCACTGTTGTATTGCTGCACCTACACCATTAGGTACAAACTGACACTTTGCGGAACTCTGTGATTCAGTATAACTCCCCTCATTTGCATACCCCAGTGGCTAAGTCCTTAGTTACTGCACTTAGACGGACCCTTTCCCCTTGACAACCAGTGCTGCCTGGTATTGTTTACATTCTGCATGCCATTGACTGTAATGGCAAAATGCAGAATTATCTTAAAATTGACTTTTCTCATTTTTATTTTATTTTTGGCACAATCCTGTTTGTGCACCGCTGCCCTAAACGTAAACAGCCGTAATCTGCCAAAAAAAAAAAAGTTTAATTTTGTAAAAAAATAAACTATTATTAATGCCAATGGCCTTATAATTGGCATATGTGTTTGACTGTAATACATACTTTCCATGAGCTGTCCTGCCTCCGTTTGCTCAAATGCAGAAATGTATTCAGTTGCTAACTGAATACATCTCTGCTCTGACACTGTTCTTGCATGGAGTCCAGCCAGCTTTGTGGATCACAAAATCACATCATTTGCATGGTTTTTGCCAGCAAATGAGGTGATTTGCGTCCTGCATGGCTTTCCATGCAGGAACAGTGTAGGGTCACTCATGCACATGAAAACGGCACTTTCCTGGCTCGCTCAGTGGCCATTTTCCATGCAGGAGCTCCTGCACTGTTCCTGCACAGAATCTGGCTGTTAATGAATCCTGGATAGACAGTATTGCTTTGTGAACAGCCTGTTATGGATATTTATGGTTATATTATTCTCAGAATCCCAAATATGAACATCTTTATTTCGATTTTTTTTTCTTTGCTAATAGAGAAAGCCTACTGGACACAAGTTCCCCTTTTCAGTGGTGACCCAAGAGTATGTTTGGTTAAATGACTTGCTAAGAATCACACAGCAGGAAAATGAAGGAGTAAGGAATCAAACCCTTTACTCAGGCTTAGTGAAAGCAGTTTACTTTACCTACTCAAATTCACATATTACAAATCATATATTCTGAGGTCCAGAAAAGGAAACACTTAGTAAACAAACAGTAATGCAAAAAGAAGTGATGCTCTGTTTCACATTCTGTAACTTTGCCAAATGAGTCACTAGATTGCTGCCATATGCAAACAATGATTTTTTTTTTTTTACCTCTATCCTTGATAGTGGTCATTGATTGCTATACTTTCACAACGGTTAATTCATATATTTTAATTCACCTTCTATTACAAATAGTATTTCCACCAAATAAATTTGTTCTTAATGAGATACTACATATGCAGATTAAACTGTAAAAGCCTCCAGCTGGCAATTCATTTTCTGAGTTTTTTTTCTAATTAGTTCTGTGCTAAGATACATTTCTAAAAGAAGGTGGAAAAAATAAATAACACTTGCGACTTGCAGTGTGCATCATCCTGTATTTTGTTTCCTTTGCTTTTTAAATGTCTATATTTGAATCAGGCTGAAGGGTGTTGGCAACTCTTAGACACTGCTTATTTATTTACTAGAAATATCGATTTATCCTGTAACACCAAATGGATATGCTGTGCCCTTAATGCTGTCTTCAGCACTTTCCTCAAATGCTGTCTAGCACCAAATTTAAGTTTTGCAAGTAGCTTATTAGCTAAATTGCAGAGTAAAGCTATTAAAAATGTTTCTTCCAACAACCCAAGATGTGGAACTGTAGCTTTTTTTCACAAATCCTAACTTTAAAGGAAAACTCCATTGTTCTAATTATTAGCATCATCACTTGTAATACTGCATGATTTTCATTAAGCTGATGTAAGTAATGTTGTCACTATAGTACAGCAGGAAGTAAGCCATCACTTTAAATCTCCTTTACCCACACATAGGTGCATACCCTTATCACCAATCTCCATTCAGGGTAATCATTCAAGCTTGAACAAGCATATCAGAGAATTTCAAAACCTACCTCAGGACACCCTGCTGGTATACATCATTGTATCTCAATTAATGCGTTTATCTGGCTAGAGCTTGATCAATGAGGCTGTATTTCAGAAAAAAGAAAATTCTACCTTATGCCACACAAATATCATCAATCATTTGATAATAAACATTAATATATCATCTAATAATCTTAATTAATTAATTAAAGTAATTAATTAGTTCATTAATTATTTTCCTTTATTAAACAGAATTAGTTGACTGAGTTCATAATGAGACTATTTTCAGAGATAGCCCAGGAAGAAAAATACCATTTACAAATACTTTAAAACAAAGATGTATACATATATACAGTAACTATACAGCTAGAGTAATCACCATGCAAATAATGTAGTTGTGAAGTCATCAGGCAAATAAAATATAATTGCATTCACAGAGTAATGACATATATACATTTTTATATAGAGAATTACATACAAATGTACAACTGCAGTAGTTTTGGTGGTTTTATTTTTTTTGGCTAGAAAACTTTGTATAATTTGTTGTCTTTTAAAACAAATGAGATTCTTACCTCATTGTGATCTAACAAAAAATCCTGTTTGTGGTTTATAATCCTTGAATAACCTGTCTACCATTTTTATGAATTTGGTGCCCACACCATTTGTGAAAGACTGTCACTGCACATCTTTGTACTTCATGGAGGTGAAACTGTCCTAAAAGTATAGCATAGTTAAGTTCAGAATGCTTCTGTGCAGCAATTTAATACCGTATGCATACTGTACACTCTTTAGACATGAATGAATTCTCATTAGTTTAATAAAATAATTATATGCTGTTGTTATTATTCATGTGCTGTTGCCCTTGGCATAATAAGATCATACTGGTATGCTGCTGCGTCCTTGCATGATGTCTTTTTCAAAATTACTGTACACAATTCACTGCTGCCTTTTATATAATATTGTATGCTTTAGCTCTGTACAAGTTGTTGGAGATTTTCTTACTGGGCCTACACTGAAAACTCCTCAGCCAATACAGAAATAATAAAAAAACAACAGTAAAAAGCATCCCATTGCTAATACTGTTAATATATTTATATGAGTTTTAAAAGTGTGATTTGTGACTGAGTTATCACATGGAATAAAAGCAGAAATGCTTAATTACTGAGAGATGTAATAGGCCTATTCAAAACTGCAGCATAGCAGCAGTAGTTCTGCATACACTGGGCAATATAGTAGTACCGCACCTATTTTGTGATTTCTCAGGTGGTTGCTGTTGAGTGTTTTTTGCTGTGGGTAAGAGACTGTTGTGGTTAAGGAGCAGATAATGGTCAACTTAGCGATGGCAGAAGTGAAATGTAATTGGATGTTGGGGACTTTGGCAGCATTATGACAATGTATCTCAACAAAAAGGGCCTGTTAAATAATGGAAATAATGTCTTGGATTGCAAAGGAACATTTCAGCAGATGAAGATGAAGATAGTCACTGTGATTGCAGCAAGTGAGACACAATTATTACTAAATTAGTTGTTTGCAAAAGGAAATAAAAGGTTTCTCTGTAAAATGAGATGACTAACAGCACAGCATGTCCAGAAAAATTGCAGCAGTTTAACTGTAAGAGCAGGTGGGTCCAGAGCTGCATGAGGTAATAAGATGGGAGCTTCTCATTTTACCACAGAAAACCAGAAGGACTGGTGATGGCCTTGGATATGGTGTACAGAGTGTGGCGCTTCAATGACTGCACAGGATGCCTTTAACAAGTACACTTTAAATGTTAAAGTACAAGATGAAATGGTCACTTCTTGAAAAGATATGAATGTTAGGTTTCATCTGTGCTGTATAATTAAAACAGATTTACAACGTCATTTCCTTGCATATGAATTTACTGTGGACATGCGCTTTTCTTGTATACAGTCCTGGGATTCATGAAGCTTTCGCCAGACACAGGCGTAGCGTAGGCGGTATAATGCCAAATATGGCCGCCGAGCAATTCAGGTATGATCCAATTCCACGTGCACTACCAGAGTACGCCAGATCTGCACAGCTCTCGGCCCAGGTATGCTAATCACCCCATGCACAGTACTGCAGCATGCAAATGAAGGTACATAGCAGTTCATGAAGTGGTGCAGGTGTAGCGTAAGCATACAGAAATGTAAACCAAAAAAAAAAACGGTTTACATTTTTCCAAACAGAACATCGGAGCCATGAAAGCGGACCAGACTCATGTATTACAAAGTTAACATATGCCAATGGCTAAATATACAGGCAATGACATAACAAAACATGCACAACACATAAAAAATAACATTTAATGTCATGGCCACAGTAACGCAAAGTACAACCGCAGGGTATGTGTGCACAAACAGGAACTCAAGGAAAATATATACAGATGTCATAAAATTGCAATGTAACACAAATCATGATTTCACCATAATAGTCAATGGTATGCATGCTACACCACAACCAAGCTGCAAGGGTTGCTAAGGGTCTGTGACAGTGTTCAGCGCGGTAACTATGAATTAGTAGTCAATGCCATGCAAATGAGGCAAGTAATACTGAATCGCAAACATCCCGCCGGCCTAAGGGTGTACCATATGGCGCAGCGCTGCAACACTGATGAGTGGTCTGGTGGTATACATGACATCAACAGTGGGGTGTGCCACCATAGCTGTAAGCACATTGGAGCAATGCAAATCCGGGTTGCCCATTACTAAGCAAAGCTGCAGGATAGGGGTGTGGATGTAGATATAGCTTTGCTTAGCTGAGAGCACACATGGTGCCCCAAAGCACATGTGTACGTGGATGACAACGTGCCCAAAACCTGGTAAGCGGATGCAAACGCCGCGCACCACAGCTCAAACAGGAAGTTTATGGGAAGACAATAAGGAAATGCCGCAGTAGAGTAAATGGAGTACAACTGAGTAGTTAACACCTATTAACTCAAAGTGGGCCATTGACGGCAGCTAACAAGGCTGCTAGTAGCAACCTGCAGAACAGGATAGGGGAGGTGTCGGATTGCAAAGAAAAGAGAACTATCACTGCAGAGCAAAGCAAATCTGCCATAGATCGGCTATAAAACACATTTAACAACACAATCCTGGTTTGGGAAAGTACAAAACAAGAAAGCAGGATGCTGGATGCATGCCCGACAATGGGAGGGGAATTGTTAAGAAAAGGTAAGGCAAGGGCAAGAGGTGATCCATGGCAGCTAAATGTAATTCGACACCAAAGGCACCACAATAGCAGTACCTGTGTTAAAACGCATAAGATACCCTGCATCTCTGATTGTACATACACACCCTATGACATCATCAGTGTTCAAAGCACAATAGTATAAACTGTGAAGGCACCTCACACACACCCATGTATTCCCACACACTGCACCATCGGTATAAACAGATGGGGAACTTTTACAATGTACTTGTTGGGAGCTGCCATAGCTGTGATTCATCACCATGTGTTGGAGACTGAAGGTGGTGTGGAGGATGATGCTGACAACCACCTCAGGCCCTGGAGGAGGAGAAGAGTGTTCAGACCAAGGGTAACCTACCAGGGGCAACATGATCTTGAGACAGTAGAGCGTTACAGGGTAGACAGGGACATCATATAGCAAATTGTTGATCTGTGCCGGCCACGCCTCAGATCCAGAAACAACAGAGGGGAGCCCATCCCAGTGGAAACGAAGGAATGTGTAAGCTTGAGAATACTAGCCACAGGTACCTTTCAAAGGCCAACTAGAGATATCATGGGGATCTCACAGACATCAGCATCCAGGGTACTCCACCATTTCCTGGATGCCATGTTACCACATGCCAATGAGCATATATACTTCCCCCGAACTCAGGAGGAGTTGGCCAGCAATATGTGTCTCTTCCACCATGTGGCAGACTACCCTGAGGTACTGGGTGCAATAGACTGCACGCACATACATATCAAGTCACCACCCGGTGAGCATGGTAGGTGCTACATAAACCGCAAGGGATACCACTCCATCAACTGCCAGGTCATGTGCAATGCCCAGGGCATTATCATGGATGTATGTGCTGGCAGCCCTGGGAGCTACCTTGACTCCCACATCTGGCATGCCTCACAGCTGTATCAGGTATTTGTCAGAGGGGACATCCCATATGGCCACCTTGTGGGGGATGTTGGCTATGCACTGGAGCCGTGGATGATGACTCCCATCAGAAATGCACACACACCCATGCAAGAACGCCATAATGAGGCACACGCACAAACCGGAATCATCATAGCGCGTGTGTTTGGGATGCTGAAATCAAGGTTCCATTGCTTGGACATATCTGGTGGAGCCTTGCAGTACTCTCCAGGCACATGTGCTCACAATCTTCATAGTATGTGCCATGCTGCATAGTATGATCCTGTGGAAAAAGCTGCAGCAGGGACATAATGGTGAAGGCCCTCACAGCCCTCCGCAATTGCCAAGGCCATCACAAGCACAGAGGGATTCAGACCACAAACACCCTGTGCCGGCCCCAGTAGGCAGACGGAGGCATGCCCAATATGCCCATGCCTTGGCAAAGAGGGAACGTATAGCACATACGCTGACAGTGTAGGCCCCTACAGACTGACACACTTCTCCACCTGCACACACAGTAAAATGGATGGCACACACACATGACCACCTGTAAATTGTTATGTATAGGTGGTCTACTGTGTGAATCCTACATAGGCAGCCCTCAACTATTGCACACACAACAGCTATTGGAACAAGGTAAGTCAACACCTGATCAGTAAACGAAGCTAACAGCATGTGTTGATACGGTATGTATAGGTTCCTAGGTACATCGGTAGATAAATGCCTGATTATCAGAAGCCATTCATCAGCCTAGGCAAAATGTGTCTGCTGTCGCCACCTTATCGATTAACTAACTGTCCCTCTGTGGAGCAAAGCCAATTGCGGGATCCATGCGTGTAACCACTGTTCCCCACCCACTCTGCATGGATTCCCTGGTGTGTTAATGAGGGGCTCCATATAATGTAATCAGGGATGTAGTTCCAAAGCATGGGGAGTACCTATGACAGGTATCCATCACCCCAGCATTCTCCAGTCATGGTTGTGGCAAGGTGTAGCACATTACAGTGTGTGGCTCACTGTGACATGGATTCCCATAGCTGGAGCACATCCATTAAACATCACTTGGACATACCATTAATAGGTATTATCCATATGTAAACTAACTGAGTTACACATTTGATTGCAGTATGGAGGAACAGCCATAGTACAGTCCACATACAAAACACCATAACACCTGTACATATCCCAGATGCCCAAGTGGTAAAGCCACTGACAGTGTCGTGCATGTTCCCGGTTCCATGACCTGCAAGGGCCGTTACGTAATCCCGATGGCACAAATAATGGATGTTGGATACAGGTCATTAGAGCACGTTTAAGCACATGTTGGTGGGTTTATGCGCCGGCAAGTGATGGTAAGCGTCATTTAAACATGACTACACGGATATGCGCAAAACAGGTCTAAGCTTTGCTGAATATCACGCAGATCACGGTCAAAGATGGCCATGACAGGTGAAATCAGCATTATTCACCCTTGTACTAATAGTGCCTGCTCTGAGAGGTAAAGCGACCACTGCCAGGAGTAGAACACACAACCATGTACACAATCACCTACCACTAAGCTACACGAGATGTACCAATGGCAGGTGTGTATTGTGACAGGTTAAAACACAAAAGGGCGGAGTTCAGGAAATAGTATACACCGCCATGTACCCAACGAAAGGTGTGTTCACTCTCTCTCTCTCTCTCTCTCTATATATATATATATATATATATATATATATATATATATAAAATATACAGATAGAAAGGGTGATAGAGAGATATATGTCGATATATACGGATATACATATATCTGCAAATATATAGATAGGTTAACAACATGTACACAACCATGGAGGTACAAATAAATAGGATACTGCCAACTACCGAATGCTTTACATACTGACACGAATAATCACGAGGCTTAAAGACCGAAAGACCACAGTACTGGAACACTAGAACTGCGAGTACTATTATCACGATGTTAAGGGACATTTAGTTATTGCCGCTGGTGCTGCGGTCCAGGTAGGTACACAGTACCTGTGTTTCTGATTGCTGTAGTGTGTGTTGTGAGTGCGGTGTGTGTTCCCATGGGACTGTAATGTGTGTGTGTGTGTGTGTGTGTGTGTGTGTTTGCTTCGTGTGTCTGTTCGTGCTAACTTGGAGGCAGATCATTACAGTAGGTGTGGTCACAGCCGGCCTTAGGCATAGGGTTACCACCTATCCCACTTTGAGGGGACAGTCCCTCTTTGGGTAGTTGTGTCCAGACAAAAAATATTAAAAAGGGCAAATGTCCTGAGATTGTAGGACATAATTATGTCCCATATTTTATGTAATAGTTGCATAAAATAGTTATTCCTGTATCTAAAATACCTACATGTTATAAGAAACATAATAAGCAACTTAACTGCTACAAGAATAAGGTTTTATTTATGAAAACAATTAAGTTATATCCTTTGTACTGACTGTGAGTATGTGTCGGCCTCTAAAATCTGATGTGTGTCCTGCAAATGTCCCACTATGGTCATTTGAAAATGTGGCAACCCAAGCCAAAGAGGTTCAGTCACCAACACAACTGCAATGAGTGCAAATATCTGTGACAGAAATACACGAGACAGCTTTAATGTAGCAACATTTCATTACATATTGATGTATTTCCGGAGGGATTGAAGGATCAACATCACCGGCATGCTATATAGGAACCAATTAACAATGGCTTAATGAATAAGCCTGCAATAACCATAGCATTAGTCTACTAAATGATAGGTCTTCAATTAGGGAAGGAGCCCTCACACACATATGGAATATGTATAAATGCAGTCCACACAAACCTTTATTTGCTATGTACACCCACCTGCATCTCCCCCACACCCGAAACAATTGCAATACAGACTGTAATAACATCACAAACATCCACTCAGTCAATGACATCTGCAGAAGCCTTAACATACCTTGTGAGAGACACACTTGTAATGGCACTATGTGAAATTGTTGCTGTTGTACAATGAAATAGACGCCAATGTTACAGGTTTTGTTTGCAATAGTCTCTTATCAGACTATTGAGATAACAGCTACACTCACATGTAGAACTACATACTCTAGCCATCACACACAATCCACGGGGGACATGAAGTCAAAATATCTGTGTCTCTCCATACAGCAGTTGCAATTCATCACAAACAACACATCCAGGCTGTCTTCCTCGAAGGTAGGGCAAAAGGACAATGCCCAAGTGAAGTATTCAATTATACCTCACTGTTGCCATGTAATTGGCTAATGGAGTAGCTGCACAGCTGATGTGCATGTAATCATCAACTCCGGAACACCAATTGGTGGCAGGATAACACATGTTACTGGTATCTACGTATAAAAGTATGGCTTGCCATACATTTAAACCGTATGCTCATACCATAGAACCGTTGAAACAGGAAAGGAGTAAGACAGATATTTTCGTAAACTCGGACCACTAAGAAGGTATGTAGAACACTCAGTATGTTAGTGTATGTAGTGCCTGTTCTGTATTAATGAAAGTGTACGCAATGCATACAGTGGGAAAATGTATCATGTAGTGATGTTTTGTTGAGCATAGTAACGCTTGTAGAAATTGTGTGTACTGCTGTGGGCCACAAGGTAAGCACCTCACACACCACAAGGGATGCTACATAAGTGCTTTAAACACAACAATTCCACTCCAGCTGCTGTCAGTGGTAGGGTTTGTCCAACAAGTACGTGCCATAACAGGGGATAGTATATGCTGATATACTGTAACAGTAGGCATATGTATGGGCATATAACTGAGACTAACATGTCTAAGGTGGTCCTGCTGTGCAGTTATGCTTTGCATTATGGGATATTGTTGCAAAAATGTGAAATGTACAGTATTGTAGGTAGATATGTCAAATATTTTACATAGCATTACTGTTATATTATGCAAACATCAGGTATGTCTCTTGGCATGTACAATACACAATACCAGGATACATATGGCTTGTAGTCACCAGACAGTGTAACAGCATGATAGCTAATTGAAATGGAAGAGCTATTCAATTATCTATGCACAAAGGACATGTAATAGCTTCTTAGGTTCATAGTTAGGTACTATGCTGTCTGGCCAAGTCCATTCGTATGGCCAACTACAATGTTTGCACTTGCGGCACCTCCCTAGGTTAGTGTCCTGTGCCTGTGAACAGCAGAGCCATTTGTTTCCTGCACCTGTGTACAGTACAGCCAATGCAGTGATCCCTGGTGTACATGTCTGTCTCCCATCCACCCATCGAGGTATCTCTTGAAGAGTGCTAGTGAGGGTCCCTGCCTGATGTACATAGGAATCATGTTCCAAAGCATGGTGAGTGTCCGGTTCAGAAATGTATCCCTCCAGTACGTCCTAGTCATCGTTGCATTTGGGTACATATCCCTGAGCATGTTGCTCTCAATGGCTTTTGCTTATGTTGCTTATGTGGAGCATATCCATCAATATTGTTGTGGACATGGGCCTTGTATGTTCAGCAGAGATCACCTCTGAGTATGCAGTATGCAAATGAGTACAGTTGGGGTTTCTGTAGTTGTGCTGCATATGTCATCCTTCGGAGGTCAGTAATCATCTTGGTGCGTTAATGTTGTGGTATTTAAAGCCGTTGCTGTTTCGTAAGGTACACCCCAAATAGGGTGTTGTACCCTTGAACGTGTTTCATAAGTCAGGAGTACAGAGGTACAATGGCTGCCTTTGTTCCGGCTACAAACCCATTACAGATTAGGGTGGCCACCTAGAAGGATATCCACACCACCTTGGCAATATGGTTATCAAAGGAGTGGGTGCTATCTACGATTGTTCTAAGATCCCTTATAATGTCTGATGTATGTGGGGGACTACCACCTATGTGATAGTCAGTGGGTGATTGGTGTAATCCAAAGGGGATGTCTATGCACCTTGTGGCATGCATCTTGAGGCCATGTTATCGACACCAGGTATCCGTCACAGTGACACCCTTATGGAGGGTGTCTGTATCAGCTGGTGAATCAATCATGGCCCTTAGTTTACAGTCGTCTGCAAACCTATTCAGGGAAAGCCCTTCTCTGCTAGCCTGTACCTCAGAGAAGCATATACCGAACATGAGGGGCCCTATGACCGAGGATTGGGGTACGCCAATTGTAACTGATTGACAGTAGTAACTAGGGTATGCTACCCTCACTTTGTGTGCCCTGTCCGTGAGCCACTTTGCATAACATCTCGTGACGTAGGGGTTGATGTGCAGGTGGATGTGTATGTTGACAATACCAGAAAGGGGAACGGTGTTGAAAGCCAATGAGAGGACAAGGTAGGCTGTGTGTAGCTCCTTACCCTCATCTACTACCTTGGTAACTGTCTCAAAGGACTCCACCAGGTGTAGGAGTCATGGTCTGGCCCTAACAACTCCAAACTGGGTGGTATCAAATGTTTGGAGGCCACCAATGTCTCTGTGAATGACTTCCATGATGATGTGCTCCATAGCCTTGCAGAACAGTCTAGTCAGGCGTATAGGGCAATAGTTCCTCTGGTCCATTGTTGCGCCACCTTTGTGGAGTGTGATAACTGTTGCTGTGTGCCATTCAGGGGCCACAATGCCTGATACAAGGCTATTACTGAATTTGGTGCCCAAGTGGGGAGCCATGTCTTTCTGAAGTTTGTGTAAATCTCAGCCTGGGATGTTGGACGGTCACATGGAGTCTGTGTTCCAGGCTTTAGAAAGTGCAGCTTTGAACTGCGTAGTTGTGACCACAGGGACTCTGCATTGTTCCTGTATAGACTTGGGCCCTTTAGTATGTGAGAGGTGTGTAAAGTTAGCATTGAACCTATCTGCCAGGATGTTGCCAATATCAGTTGGTTCTGTTATGTTCCTGCCTAACCGCTGTATGTCACAGCAGATGTGAGTATTGCCATCGAGAGTAGTGACATACCTCCATAACACTTTGTGGTAGTCCTTGGAATAAGTCACAGTAATGTTTATGTAGCTAGCTTTGGAGGATGTGATAAGGGATATCAGATTTCTACTGAGGCTGACCAGGGAGCTACCCCACCCTTGGGATTGTACTCCACTTTGCAACAGTCTCCTCCTTCTGTTGTACATTATGTCCATGGCAGTGGACCCCCAGAGTGGCATCCGTTATCTGGTGGGTACCGTCATGGCTCTGTTTGGGATAGCATGATCCATGCAGTACTGTAAGTGGTAATGAAGTGCAGTAGTGTATGATTCTGCGTTTGTAACTATATTGTCCATCTGCACAGGTGTCATGACATTTACTACTGCTGTCATAAGAAGCCTGAAGTTGGCTTTGTAGAAATATTGTACTGTGTTTTCCATAAAGGTTGTGGTGCCGGGATGTGGATAACAAGGGTGATTAGCATACGTTCAGATCTGACCAACGAGTGGATAACCCCAGGTGTGGAACACCAGTCACACATGTTGGTAATGTCCAGGTCTAGGATATTGTTGGCCCTGGTGGTGGTGTGGATAGGTTGATCCAGCCGATTGGAGGTTATGAATCCCAGAAAGCATTGGCCTAATGTGTCGGTACATGATTAGGTATCCCAGTTAAGTGTGGGGTAGTGTCAGTCTCACATCAGTAGTTCCTGTTTGAACCCTACTTTCCAGTACACCAAGGAGTGAGGGCTGTTAACCATGGGGTATGGTGTGGAATCAGTAACAAGCTACAATTTGTATAGCAGTTATGGCCACAGTTAGTTGCACTTGGATTACCTCTGATGCATTGTGCTAAGCAACCAGCCTGGAGGTGTGTACATCTTTGTAAAATATGGACACACCTCCGCCGTGGGTGTTCCGGTCCTGGTTACATGACTGAAAGGTGTGGTCTACGTAATAGCCTGTTAGTGCAGGGGTGCTCTCAGGTGCCTAGAAGCAGGTCCCAGTCACTGCAGAGATATCGAAGTGGTCCATTATAAGGAGTGCCTCGCGTGAGTGCGTTTGAGATGAAGATGTCAAGCATTGAGTAACATTACCCTCAGGTTTTGCTTGCCTGTTCCTGTTATGGTGGTGAATATGTTATTTGAACTGTGTCTAAAACAGGCACTATAGGAGCAGCAAGAGCCTTAGATGTTATCCATAATCCCAGGGCTAACAGGTGCAGGTCATCTGTGCCAAAGCATCGAGTTCTTTCGACCATGTCATTCAAAGCAGACAGATACTTGATACCCTTGGAATGACACCAGAAGCATAGCCAACTGTTGAAGTGAATAATTCAGTCGTTGTACTGCGTTATCAGTCTGGACGAATGCAGAATGCTTCTCAGGGCTAGGGTGATACCTGCCTGGGCTACAAGATCGGAGAGCTATTGCATGTCTCTGTACACGTAGTCCAGGAAGTTACATCTCAGGGCATTCACACTAACATGGAGAATGACAGTCATATTGTACCTGTTGAGGAGTGACCTGAGTGCATAGGTTATGTTGTGGATCCTGTTACCCGACAGCCAGATGAAAGTGGCTATCACCTTGTGTAGCCTGCTGAGTGGGACATCAGTGTGACCGCCTACAGAGTCACCTATGACTAGTGTGTTGGGTATGTTATATCACCCTATTGGCTGTATTTGATGGGCACACATGAGTCTGTGGGCTATAAGTAATTGGTGTTGTGTTTGGTGATGGGGGCTGCCTGCATTTCTGCTTCAGAGTCCTCTGTTGCCTACACAGAGTAGTATTGAGAGGCTCCGCAAATGTTGTAGTCTTACTATGTGTGGCCTGTGGTGGTGATGATCTAGTGAGACTATGTGATGAGTGGGGTGTGGTGCAAACTTTTAACATCCCCACATGATTGTCAGGTTCAGTCTTGGTTGGAGAGAGCATTACCACCAGCATGGCTACATATGTGCATCTCCCACAGGTTGTAGTGTCGTATGTTAGGAGGTGAGCATTGACTGTGTACATGAGACAATTGCTGTATTGCCTCATGATGCTCATATTCATCATATAGACAGGTGATAACACTGGGAATTGATACTTGGACATGCCTGAATATTCAACCGTTCCTCACTAGATATGTGAGGTAAGTGTGTACAACAGCTGTTGTACTCTAAGCAAGCTGGAAATGTAATTATAAACAGTGTTTACCTGTAGGAAATGAGTAGGATTGAGTGCTATAGTAATTAGTAGCTCATGAAGTGCTTACATGTTCTGAACAAGTGCTGAGCATGAATAAGCAATACAGATAGGGTGTCGGATAATATATACTTACTGCCCCCCCCAACAGGTACACAATCACATATCCATGAACACTACAGAGCCCCTGTAACCATAATTATGATGGCACAAGGTGCACTTAGGCTGCATGTGACCTGTCCACATCCCTGGCTGTATCATACACATATGGCAAAACAGTTTTCTCTACACATACACATCCATGTAAAACATAGGATCATGTCAGTCTGTGAAAACACTGAATGGTGCACACCAACAGTTATCACAAGCCACAAAGTGGAGACACCACTCATAATGGGTGGCACTGCACTATTACCCTGCTGAGTATGGTCTGAAAGTCCATGAACCTTAATCAATGTAAATGTTGTTAGCAGTACAGATGTAGATGACAGTACGGATGATTTCACACTGCATATCATACTTGTTACAGGTCATAGGACATCATCACCCATACTGTGTTCCACCTAAACACAGTATACTAGATGTACCTTTGTATGTCACAGGAGTGTTCTGCCAGTGGTCTGTTGACAGAACCAACACTACAAAAGGTGTCTGAGTGACATGTGCATATCACACCAGTGGCAGCGACAGTAAAACAGGGTTAATGTTTTGTACTCCCCCCTCATTGTAGCCCATACCACACAGACAAATGGGAGGCATCTGCGTATGTAAGTATGTGAATGGCCATGACCTAGGAGCAATAGCTAACTCAGTGTTGTGGACGACATACAGAATGGGCTTTGTGGGTGAGGTGAGTGACATATGTGCACAAACTGACAGCTGCTTATTGCAATGTCACCGCTAGGTTAATAAACCTGTACCCATGAACTACCACCTAGGCAGTGGTCAACATTATGGTCACTGTGTGTAAGGGATAGTGCTGTGCAGTTTACCTCCCTGAGCTAGTGACATCACCAGGCCTATTAGGTAGTCATAAGAGGAAACCCTAGTCATGACAGGGTGCCATCCTGGAGATCATAGTACAGCCATACCCATCACTCAAGTGACCAATATTGGATCACATATCACCTTTAAGGGGTATTGGCCATGCTTGGATGGGTGACACCAGCCTTCACAATCCTCATCTCCACTATGCAGCATGCTGCCTACCCTGCATACAGGCTTTGCTGTATTCTGGGATCTGGTGTAGTTCCTGTGGTGTCCATTGCCTTACTTGGATAGAAGGAAGTTTCTTTGCTCACCAGTGGGAGTGGGGAGCCTTGAGCAGCCTATCTGTCCCTGAAGGAGTGACCTCAGCACAAGAGCTTGTAGTAATTGGTTGTTTTGGAACATTTCTAGCTCTTTTGAAGTTCCCTGTTTAATATCCACCTCTGAGCATTTTTTTCTGGCTATACTACTCAGCAACAGCTCCTCGTGGTCCTGCAGAGTGGTCCTAGCAGCAGAGAACTGAGAAAAGTGACTACTTTCCTGATTTAAGTATTTTTGCTGTTTTTTTACCTGAAATACCTTCTCTTGCTTACCTTGAACAAGCTTAAACTGTTTTTTAACTGTTTGTTGCATTATATATTATCTGCACTTAAAGTTTCATTTAGTCAAAAATTGGTCGAAAGTTGTTTGTTTGTTTGTTAATTTAACCATTGAGGCTGCCCACTAAAGTGTGCTAGCCTGTGTAACTGATTTATTACTGTTTCCTGCATTTCTGTGTGCTTTCTATCTCAAAAACAAAAAAAAAAAATCCTTGTTTTCCCACCTCTCCTCGACTAGTTTAGACCAGTATACAGGCTTTGCTGTATTCTGGGCTGTGGTGTAGTTCCTGTGGTGTCCATTGCCTTACTTGGATAGAAGGAAGTTTCTTTGCTCACCAGTGGGAGTGGGGAGCCTTGAGCAGCCAATCTGTCCCTGAAGGAGTGACCTCAGCACAAGAGCTTGTAGTAATTGGTTGTTTTGGACCATTTCTAGCTCTTAAGAAGTTCTCTGTTTAAAATCCGCGTTTGCACGGCTTTATGGGTTGCGATAGCGCAGCCCGGTTAAACAAGGTTAAACTTTTTCGGCTCCCAAGTCTGCTCTTCAAATTTTCCCTTAAGAAAGCTCTACTCTTATAATAATCTAGTCTAATCGCTTTATTATAAGCCTAGCACTTGTTCTCAAAACCTCCCTTCTAAGTAAGCACTCGCTAACTAAAGTAAGCACTACATCCACCTACCTTCCCTGTGAGTACCCACTTCCCTTAAAGGCAAAGCACTCCCTTATAATACTCTAGCATGTCGAGTGGTAGATTGCTGGCATCCTCTCTGGTTCAGCTGGTTAATCTGGGAATCTTGAGACAATGCTACAATTGTCTCATGTACACAGACAACCCTCTCCTCCTCCCAACAAACACAAATACATGTGAGAGATGCAACTATATAGCCAAACTGGAGGCTGAACTCTCTCAACTCAGGACTGGCAAGACCAGACAGGAGGAGAAGGTAACTGCACACACACACACCAAACCCAGTCCCACATAGACCTACCACAACTGCAAACCAAACACATAAAAACACAAAGACATACTCGGAGGCTGTAACAAAAAACTTACCAAAACAACAGAGGCTCCCAAAGCAGACACCCAAAAATCCACCACCTTAAAACCTAACACATGCATCACATATTTCAATAAATCAGTGTGTCAAACAATCACAGCCCTTAAGGCCAAACACCATGCCTGATACACTAGTAATAGGTGACTCTATAGTCAGACACACTGATGTTCCGCTTACCAGGCTGAACAAGGAGAGGGTAACGGTGAGCTGCTTATCGGGAGATAAGGATCCGCCACATAACACACGCACTCAGGTCACTCCAAAGCAAGTACAAATATGACTCTATCATTGTCCATGTCGGCGTGAATGACCTGAGACGTACCTCCCTGGACTACATGAAAAGAGACATAGAGGAGCTCTCTGATTATGTAGCCCAGGCTGGTATGACTCTGACCCTAAGCAGCATCTTGCCCTCACCAAGAATGATGCCACAATACAAAGACAAGATGACCAGCTTTAATAATTGGCTCAAATACTGGTGTCCTTCTAGGAGGATCCAATGTCTGTCTGCTTGGGATGACATGCTGGACAAGCCACGCTGCTTCGCATGGGATGGCTTACATCTGTCACCACTGTGCTTCCGGATATTGGCTAAGCTCTTGCCTCCCTCATAGTGCCTTTTTTAGGCAAGGCTCAAAAGACAAACTCACCTCCTTAGAAAACAAAAATGGAAAAAAATTAAGGGTAATGCTGCTCAACGCCAGAAGTCTAAATCTCAAGATGCAGGCTCTCGAAGCACTCCTCAGTATGGAGGACATCGATGTCTGTGCAGTAACTGAAACCTGGTTCAAGGCTCCTGAGAGCACCCCAGCACTACCAGGCTATACCTTGTGTCATGCTTTTCGTCCCCAAAACTCGGGCCAAACCAAAAAGGGAGGGGGAGTGTCCATATTCATCAAGGACACCCACACCTCCAGGTTAGTGGCAACACATGAAGCATCAGAGACCATACAGGTGCAACTAACCGTAGGCAAAACTGCTATACAACTGGTAGCATATTACAGACCACCCTCCCAATCTCAGGAACCCCACTCAGCCTTCCTGAAGACATTGGAGGATATGAATGTCTCACCAAACACCATCATATTGGGAGACTTCAACTACCCTACCATAGACTGGGTGCATTATTCTAGCCCAAACACCCTAGCCCAAAGGTTCCTGGAATTCAAAAATTCAAATGCAATGGAACAGCTAGTCACCTCTCCCACAAGGGGAGATAATATACTAGACCTGATCATCACAAACATGGGGACAAAGTGCTCCACACCGGAAGTATACCCTTCACTAGTGAGATCTGACCACAAACTAATCACCCTGGATATACATATCCCACCTCCACCCCCAACACAAAAGACTACAGTGAAAAACTTCTCAAATGCCGACTTTGCACTTCTTAAAACTGAGATGTTATCCTTTAAGCCCACTGGGACAGTGGAAACCACATCCCACAATGCAGAATCCTTCACAAATGCTTTCTACGGACATCTCCAAGAATGCATGGATCATGCAATCCCAAATAAAACCAAGACCCTCTCCACCAAGGGCAGGCGTCCTGTCTGGTGGACCCCAGCCATAAACAAATTGTATAACAAAAGAAGGAAGCTACTGCACGACAAAGCAAAATCCCATAAAGAGAAGGCATCTCTGATAAGCACTAGTAGAAAGCTACGTTCTCTCATAAAAACATCTAAGGCCAACTTTTAGAGAAAAATCGCTATGGACACTAAAGATAACCACAAGGCCTTCTTCAGCTATGTTAGAAACCTGGGCGGAAACCCTCAGATATGTTCAGAGTTAGTTCACAATGACAAAAAATACACTGAACCCACAGATATTGCCAACATTCTGGCAGACAGGTTCAGTGCAAATTTCTCCCCTCCTTCACCCCCAAAAGAAGAAATACTTATCCCAACTGAATGTAACCTCCCTGTCATCTCAGATGTCCAGGTAAGAACCGCCCAGAGCAAAGCTAAAAACACAGCATCAATGGGACCTGATGGCATCCCGGGTTGCTTGCTACGTGAACTCCAAGAGGAGCTAAACCCACACATAAAAATGCTATTTAACCCTAGCCTTACTACAGGATATGTACCTGAAAACTGGCGTACAGCAACAGTAGTCCCACTCCACAAAGGAGGCACCTCTACTGACCCTGGCAACTACCGCCCCATAAGCTTAACCAGCCTGGTCTGCAAAGCTATGGAAAGAATAATTATGGAACTAATAAACAGAGACATTGGGGACTTACAGACACTTGATCCCACCCAGTTCGGCTTTGTAAAAGGCAGATCCTGCCTTTTAAACCTGGTTGACTTTTTTGAAACAGTCACTAGAGCCATTGATGAGGGCAAAGCAGTCCATACAACCTACCTGGACTTGGCTAAAGCTTTCGACACAATACCCCACTCTGGCATCATAGACAAGCTCAACAGCTTAAATGTAAATCCATATGTCACAAGATGGGTGGCAAACTGTCTAAAGGATAGAACCCATAAAGTCAAAATCACTGGAGCCATGTCAGACTCAAAGCCAGTGACAAGTGGTGTCCCACAGGGCTCTGTCCTGGGACCCCTCTTGTTCAGCATTTATTTCTCAGATGTGAAGGCAAACATGGGAGGGTTGTGGCTGACAGAGTTCGCAGATGACTGCAAACTAGGCGTCATAGTCGATACACCAGCTGACACACACATCCTACAGAAAGGCCTCACTGAAACGGAAAACTGGTGCCGGAGTCATGGCCTTAAACTAAATGCCAAAAAATGTATAGTCATCCCTTTTGGGAAAAATAAAGTGCCCACAAATTATCACATAGGCGGTAACCCACTGAGTACAGAAAAAGTAATCAGAGACCTGTGGACCCAAGTCGATAGTGACCTCTCATTTGACACCCACGTTGCCAAAGTGGTTATAAAGACTTTCTACCTTGCCCACCTTATCATGAAGGGATTCACATCCAGATCAAAGGAGGTCATTGTGCCCCTGTACTCCTCCCTTATCAGGCCCATGATTGAGTACAATGCCCCATTTGGTATGTACCTCACCCGGCACTTGCAACAGCTAGAGAGACCCCAAAAGTACCTCACCAAGAGGATCAAGGGTCTTCAACATATGTCATATGCTGCCAGACTAAAGAAACTCCAACTCTATTCAGTAGCATACCGCCTACTCAGAGGTGATCTGTGCCTGACGTACAAGGCCATGTCCAATCAGGAATTGATGGACATGCTCCACCTCAAAAAATCCATCAGAACCACGAGAGCTAAAGATTTGAACATCAGCACAAATATGAATAGAACATGCTGGAGGGACAGATTCATAACGCAGAGGCTTCCCATACTCTGGAACAGAATCCCAGTTCATGTTAGGCACAGCCCCTCACTGACTGTCTTCAAGAGAAATCTTGACGAGTGGATGGGAGATCGTAGGTTTACCCCAGGGGTCATCTCTGTGTCACTACTAGACAGAGGCACAGTAAACTAATTCTATTATGTAAGGGGGTCTTCACTGTGTCACTACTAGACAGAGGCACAGTATTCTAAATCTATTCTGTACACTTTTGTACCATTACATGGGGTGGCGAAAGCCACATTACTATGGCTAGGCTTATAAATGCCCCAGGACAGATAGCCTAATACCAAACTATGAAACTACATCCAGCACTGTGATGTTGGACATGCTACACGTACATATCTTGATCTGAAATACATACGTCATGGACAGCCACCTTCCTAGTACAAGAATAGCCACATGCTGGACAGATCCCTGTGCCATACACGATACATACTCCTGCCATACTATGCAACCCTGTCCAGCAAAGCTGCACATGTCATCTCTGTCAGACATGGTGTGATGACCACATGGTAGATATATCATTAACTGTCTGGATCAGTTATGTGGCACTGATTCACCTGGCGGTGGGAACATGGCTGTTGGATACAGTTAGAAAACCTTACATCTTATGCTCATACATGGCCCAGGACATACACATTACTTCGTTGACCTTGGCCGTACATGCTATAGTTGATAACCATCCCTGCAAATACCATCCGGCTAGCCATTGTCTCATGTGTATCACATGTGCAACACAGGCGATAGGTGGCAGGATGTTGAACAATTGCATGTAAAGGTTTCCGTGCGCATATCTGCATTGTCACAGCTCATGTCTGTTAAGGCAGTGTATGTGTTGATATGTGACATATACACAGCATCAAGGTCAACAGCATTAATGTGGACACATCCAGGCATGTGCTGATAGGTAAGAACACCAGTACAGACAAACAAACATGCCCACATCAAGACAGCATTCACATGGAGTATGAGCAATGTAATGAGGTGACACACATATATGGTGATAATATCCAATCCCCATCGGGTATTACATGTGTGTGACACAAACATGTCAGTGGTGTCAGTGTCATAAAGATTTGCAAAGACAATTGATCATATGTACTAAATGTAACACACATGTATGTGCAGCTGTATCTCTGTGCATCTCTGAGATACTGTGACCTGTCTCCATCATTATGTCTTCCAGATATGCCTCGATCAAGACTGCCAGCATATAGCCGCTTTGAGGATGAGGTCCTCATACCTTACCTCCAGAATAACTATGAGGTATTGTTCAGCCATGTGCCACAGCATGCCCAGCAGCATGATGACCTATGGCAGGAACTTTGCAGGAGGGTTAATGATGTGGGTGGCCATAACTGCACCTACCAGCAGGTGCACAGACACTGCATGGACCTGATCAGACATTTGAAACAGTGTGCAAATGCAATTGCCAGGGAACAAGGTGGTGGGCCACCAACCCAGCCCCCACTCACACCTACCGAGGAGCTACTGGCCAGCCTGGGGACCCCATCAGAACAGCATCCACAAACTCTAACTGCCATCGTGGAGGTGGGTGTCTCCCAACCACCGAGCCTGGAGTTGCCTGGTCACTACTCCACATATAACTATTATATCCCATTTAGTTGCATGTGTCACTGTACAATATGTAATGTAACATCATATGCAAGGTATGTTTACACACATGCCGCATACTATTGTATGCTACCCTGTGTATGCACACATGTGCATACTCCATAGTATATCCTATTGTGCTGGCAAATGTGTTAACATACACATTGCACCCTGTAACTGTCATACAGTCATGGATAATGATCATACTGCTGTGTCACCCCTATTCAGGTACCTCTGGCGTGCCGCAGAGACAGCAAGCCATTGCAGGTGACACAGTTATCAGTATCAGGCATGTTAATGCACAGATATATTTGCCATGTGGCCAGTCAATACATGTGCACATAACGTATGGTCCAGTCACGATATACAGGTCGCATCTTTAATCAATCATACTGGCTACCCATGTGCAATACATACAAACTAAATGAAACACCGACATGAAACCATAGAAACTGTCATTGCTAGATGTGTGGACAGCTGTGCATACAATGGTGGAGGTGTTGTTCAATGTAGGAATATGTACTATACATCAGAACAATACATGTGGGGTACGCAAACAGTACTACACAGTGAGCTGGAGTATGGGCAGCCTACAGGATTCACCATTGTGGAATATGCCCCTGCAATGAGTGCACATATTGTGATGTGCCATCTGACATGTCCATGACATATAGTGGTCCGGCTGCAACATTGTCTCACTATCCCATAAAACATACCCCACATACCAAACATACAACCCTTTGTCTGCATAACCCTGTGGACAGTGGAGTATCTGACATCTATGGATATATGTCATATGGGACAACACAGACATATGTGATAGACCGCCATCACAAACATTTGGCCAACACATGCTCACACATAGCCATGGAGGATGGCCAGAGACATGTAACAACACACAGTAGATGTGATGTGTATGTGTGTACACCTTGTTGCACATTGTCTACACATGGTCCAACTATAGCCTTTGTTGAATGGTTATATAGTAGATGTGGAACACTGGACATCCTAAAAGCCTGTACACAGCTTGTGGAGGTGTCACTTAATTCGACCACATAAGATGTGTTGAACATCATGACTGTGTCACAGCATGACAGTAGTCACCTGTACAGCTTCCACATACATACACAGACACCACATCAACCCACAGATACCATATATTTTCCTTGCTGCTTTTGGACGTCACTGTCAGCCATGCACCTCGTGTGTGTGGTACATAAATGTCATGTGGGACATGGTGTATTGACAAGTCTGCCATGTGTGGACATGGTTGCCAGGCAGCTAAGAAATGTTAGCAGTTGTGCAGGGGTGTCATCCATATGTCTTTCAGTGACCTGTCACACATGACACATCATGGTTTAGTGTGTATACACCTCAACAACTTGGGTCACAATCCACAGTATTTATGTACTGTGTATGCACACAGTCATGGCTATGCACTGTGTGTGTATTCCACACTGTATAGCAATAGAGACGCCTCATGATTCCATGCAATGGCACTGTGTCTGTACTTTACACTGTATAGCAATATAGACACCTCATAATACCCTTCAATGGTCATGCACATATGCTAAAAGTGCATTCTATCTGTAGGGCATACAGACAACACTGCAATGTGACACCATTACACTGCTGTACATGTGTCAGGACACCATTGTGTCAAACATGTATGCATGTCAATGCACACGTCAACAGATTACATGTTATACTACATGTTAATGTCAAAGACATATGCCTCACATCAGCCATGTGTACTGTTAATCTGTGCTGGTCCACATGGTGTATCACAGGAATGCATGCTTACTATCATGATTGTGTGAAATGCATGGTTTCTGCTATGACACATGCTTGCTGTTGTGTGCAACCCAGGGATGTATGATAACTACCACTATTAATGTCTGAGCTGCATGTTGCATGCCTTCTGTCAAATCATATGCATGGTGTGTGTGTGTCTCTGTGTGCGTGTGTGTGTGTGTGTGTGTGTGTGTGTGTGTGCGTGTGTGTGCGTGTGTGTGTGTGTGTGTGTGTGTGTGTGTGTGTGTGTGTGTGTGTGTGTGTGTGTGTGCATCTGTGTGTGTGTGTGTGTGTGTGTGTGTGTGTGTGTGTGTGTGTGTGTGTGTGTGTGTGTGTGTGTGTGTGTGTGTGTGTGTGTGTGTGTGTGTGCGAGTCTGTGTGTGTGTCTCTATTGTAATGTAGAGTCTTTGTTTGCCTTCACAGGTGATGTAGGTGCGTTACCCTCCTGTGGTCCATCTGATGTTAGTGTCCCCACAGACTCTAGCAGTGATAATAAACATATGCTTGAGGTACAGGCAGGCTTGTCAGGGGTTGAAACTGTGCCATTGGTTATCAACCCACCTATATCCCCCTCTTCCTTGCCTGCAGTTCTCATGCCAAAACATACCCCATCACCAGTGGCCATAGAGGAAGGACAGTTAGCGCGTGTTAGCTTGGAACAGGAACATGTGGTGACTACGGAAGGTGTGTCTTCACACCATAATGTCAGTCAAATGACTGCAGATGTGCCACACAGGCATGTGGCCAGTGCTGCTCGTAGGAGGACCTCTGGCTGACATGCACCTGCAGGACAGAGCGCAGCAGCTGGTGTCACCAGAAGCATGTTTCTGACTGTAATGGTGGCACAGGCACATGCTGAACGGCAGAACAGAGAAGGGGAGAAGCTTCAGAGGGCTGCTATCCATTCTTTAAAAGACAACATCCAGGCATTGGCAAATTCTCAACAGCAGATTGCTGACGTTTTGGACAGAAGATTGGGAGACATGGTTGGAATCCTTGACCGTGACATGGCAATCCGCGAGTGTGAGCTGTCTGTGCTGGAACATATGGTAGGAGTGAGGCATAGGCCACGTGGACGTGGGCCAGCTACACCACCTGGTGCAGGTCTATGTGAATGAGCTACCTCACATGCCCGCTCCCATAGTGCCGGTAGCAGAAGCAGTGCAGCTAGTGCTGCACTGTCCACACCAGGACACAGCAGGCCATGTGGACATGGCCCTGGACGCATGGTTCCAGTGGACATGTGTCATCGGACAGTAACCCATCTGTACCTCTGTCTGGTAGTGCCCATGCAACCCCTGGCAGGCACAGGTCATGTGGCCATGGCCAGACACAGTGAGCTGTAAATCCTGGTCTGTACAATCTGGAGCTGTCAATAATACCACTGTGTAGGCCAGACACATGGCAGAACTGTATGCACACATACATGCACACACCAGAAAAATCTGTAGGGCACCCCAACACTCACATGTATAAAAACCACACATGGCCAATTAGATCACAGGCCCTAACCAACACACATGATGTCATCCACTGGTGCAGCCTAGGCCCCTGGCAAACATTATCACCCTGTGCATATGATGATGCCTGTGCCACTTCCCTGTCATCCACACCATCGATGCAGGGACATGATCATATGGTCTGATGCACAGGGTGAACAGAATAGGGAGATAAATGTATATTACAATTGATGTGTACTGTTGACACACAACAGACATACCATGTAGTGCAGGTTTAGAATGCATTGTTTTATGTTCACAGTATGTGTCTTGGTAACAACAGTAACAGCATGTTGGTAATGATGCCCTGCTTCCCTCCTTAAGGTCTAATTGCATGTGCCATTAAGTACCAGTGTTTGCAGTTTCCCATGTGTAAATGTGGAGTACTCACAGGCATGTATGGCAATACCAGCATGCTATACGTAGCCTCAACCTCACTGTTAGAAAGGCTGACATTCCAAAGATGTCTACACAACTACTGATCCAGGAGCATGTGAGCTTTGTACTAAGCTACAGTGCCTAGAGACGTGACATCCATACCGGGTGACATCACAGGTACAGTTACATGGTGCAGGGGGTTTACACAGCGGTCTAGCTGATGTCAAGGGTAGAGGCCAGTTGATAGCATGAGGCCTCACTGTGTAGCAGTAAGACACATTCACATTACAGGATGAGAACACACAGACACACACAGACTCACACAGTCACTCGCACACATGTATTCAGACACAGTATCACGCCCGCACTCACGGGGTCAATGACACTATAACACACACACTTGATAGTGTTGAGGTGAGGACCCCTGTCTATGTGGTAATCACCATTACAGTACTGTGCACCCACATGATGCAACACAGAGAATGAACATGTACAGGTAGTCAGTACTGCCTAAGACCGACGGCATCAACAGGGTAGTAGATTGCATCACCTGGAGGGGTTAGGGGTCCTATCTGTTCACTATGGTAGCATACATCCTCACTCCATGCACCAGACAGCCATACATACATACACACACACACTGTGGAGTCCACAATTGAATTCACCTATGTCATGCACATACAGATAGCTAACATGTGTGTGATACACACACCACCCCTGCCTATGTCTTGCTTTCTACACTGCAGTATGTACAGATCTCTACAACAGCGTACGGGGGTGAGTAACAATTGGGATGTATTCCCCACCATACGTGGCATATATGGACACACAAGCAAACACACATGGCAGTACTGTGAATCAAACACCTGCTATGTTATGATACATCTGACAGACATGCAGCAGTATTGCCTGCATTACAATGTGTACCAACGCTACCTTCAACAATTGTGCTGCTATATGCACACGGGAGGACTTAAGTGTTACAGGTGTCAAGTGATTTACAGTCAGTGACATCCTGGTGTGTGTAGGTTGTATGTCTTCACCTTCAATTAACAGAAACATAGCTTAGTGTTTGGACATGTTATGGTAGGACGGCTTGTGACACACCTGTGAGCTATCATCAGCAAACATCCATCTGCAAAGTTGGCCCACCACTTTATGTACACACACATCCATCCATACCTGATGTGCATCTTATCGTACTGTCAGTATTTCACCATATACTGGTGTCAATGATGGGACTGTATTGCAACTGCATGTTGTAGTAAGACACAGATGAACTGCAAATATCAGCTACTGCACATGCATGGTAGCTGAATGCACACCACTATATGTACACGTGTGTAGGTCCTACATTCCTGTCATGTAGCCATGTTTGTATGCATTGCAATTGGTGGACATGTGTGATGACATACATGACACATGGACTGTTGTATGATATGATAGTTGTCATGGGTAACCAGTACAGAAGGAATGTTAACTCAGTCAACATTGCTATCTCACCTTATGTACTGTTAGCATTCAACAGCCATGGACCTACCTTCCATGTGCATGTGTGTAATTGCTGTAGCCACTTGTCTGCATGATGGACAGCAAAAGCTATGCTATGTACATATGCATTGTGTGTGTGTGTGGGGGGGCATGTACATATCCACGGCAGGTGCATGTATGTCATATCCAAACATGAGTGTGTTTACTGGTGTACAGCAACAGTTATCTGTTACAGCTGTATATGACCCAGGGCCCCTGTTATGTGTACAGCCGACCTGGTTATGAACAGTGGTATCATTGCATTGCATAACACATGATGGAACCCTGTCAGTACATGGGTAGTCTGCACAGTTGCTGTAGAGCTAGATACAGTCCACTGGTCATGAGTAACATGGTGTTGTACTAATGTATGGATGAGTGCTGCAGGTCCAAGGACATGGTGATGTCTGAGGGCTACATCCTATAATGTGGCATTTGACACTGTGATCTGCACCTGACACATCTGTGAGGGCTTTTGAGAGTGTACTGGTCTGTACATGTGAGTGGTCTTCATGTACGTGGGGACACTACTACCTAGAGCGGTCTGTAATGGTGTTATGGCCCACATGCCTGTATCTGAGGTATACAGTGGTAGTGCTATTGTGCACAACTGAGCCTTATGCCAGGTGTTCCTCACTGCACAGATGTCAGTATTCCCCATTGTTGGATCTAGATTGGCAGCTGTGATTATGAACACTACACATCTAGCACTGTTTAGCATACACATACAATGCAGTTGTCCTCTAGATGTCAGGGTGTTTACCTGGTCTCAGGATATTCGTCTATGAATGGTACTATATGTGCGAAGTATCCACTCCTGGCAGGACATCATCACGGGTGGTATTAGAGTGCCAGGTTTAGATTGGTACAGCTAAGGTGATGGACAGCAGCAGACATTGTGTAGAAGACTGGTGTCAGATATATGTAGTGTTCATGCTAACAATGATGACTATCGACACACTGTGCCCTTCCATGTTTAGAATCAGAGTGCATACAAGACAGCCCTTGGCTACTAAGTGTGTGAGCATGCCCAGTACGCAGTTGTGTAGATGGACACATAGTGCATTCCAAATGGACGTGTGCTACTGTGTGAGCATGCCCAGTGACACCTTGTGTCAGTTATGTGCCTCTATGTGTATGGGCATGACCATTGTAATCCTGTATAGTGATAGTGGTCATCCAGGCAACAGATGGCCATACCCCACTTCAGGATGGATTCCTACATTGAACACACTGGTTCACAGGTATGTACACTGTAACTGCCAGCATCCACGTCGATGTCCGCATTACTAGAAGGTCATATTGACTGTCTTGAAAGGTGTAGTGTCTGTGGTGCGTCTCGTATCTATGTAGTGTTGTAATAGTGGTCTGTAGGTAGGCAGTTGTCCTACTCACACCACTGGTGTGTCTTTGTCTCCATCTGCCTTGGGACAGTAATATGCTTTTAGACTGCTCACACTCCATAGAATCCCTATCGGCATTTGTTCCAATGATGATGTGACCCACCTAGAAGTATGCCTCTGGGAGTGCTGTGCTCCAGTAATCTCGGTAGCGCATTCTGTAACTGCGTAATGCTCTAGTGTGATAAGGTAGTTAGGTCTATGTTCTAATCCCAGCCCTGCCAAGTGTGTGTGTGTGTGTGTGTGTGTGTGTGTGTGTGTGTGTGTGTGTGTGTGTGTGTGTGTGTTTCCAGCTGCTTGGGGACAGAGTAATGCTTTTAGACTGCTCACTCTCCATACAATCCCTATCGGCGTCTATCCATTGCTGATGATGTCACCCACCTAGAAGTATGCCTCTGGGAGTGCTGTGCTCCAGTAATCTGGGTAGTGCATTATGTAACTGCATAATGCTGTAGTGTGATAAGGTAGTTAGGTCTATGTTCTAATCCCAGCCCTGCCAAGTGCGTGTGTTTCCAGCTGCCTGGGGACAGAGTAATGCTTTTAGACTGCTCACTCTCCATACAATCCCTATCAGCGTCTTTTCCATTGCTGCTGATGTCACCCACCTAGAAGTATGCCTTTGGAAGTGCTGTGCTCCAGTAATCTTTCTAGCGCGTTCTATAAGTACGTAATGCTGTAGTGTGATAGAATAGACAGGTAGGTGTTCTATTCCAAGGCATGACAGGTGTGTGTCTTTGGCAGTCATATCCTATGTGTTGGATTCTGTGAGTGGCTAGCTCAAGGATGTGTTGAGTGTGTTTTGTTGCTGTCCTATATAGTGTCCACAAGTGTCACGATCACCCAAAAGACTGGGTTGGCAAGACATACACATACATCCGCCAATAGGTCTGGTGAGTAAATGCCAGCAGCCCTATTCTTACCCTTAATACAGTCTGACCCATGTGACGCAATGAAACACACTTGCCTTGATAGTAACACCACTACATAATGCAGGTGGCACATGTGGTTTCGTTTTCATTCTTGTCTAATGCTTTGGTGTCATGTGGTCCACTCTTGTGATATAGATTCTATATTTCTATATCTACGTGTGTGTGTGTATGTATGTGTAATACATACATATATATATATATATATATATATATATATATATATATATATATATATATATATATCTATATCCATAGATATCTATATCCATAGATATCTATATCCATAGATATCTATATCTATAGATATCTATATCTATAGATATATAATAGATATAAATATATAGATATGTATATAGATATGTATATATATATATATATATATATATATATATATATATATATATATATATATATATATATATGTGGACATTAGCACACATAAATCTACATGATGGAATACATGTCCTATACTATTGAATGTCTGTGCTGGATGATCTGTACGTGATCACTGTGGATGTATGTATATCTGCCAAGGCTTAGTGGTAAGGCACATCATCTGTGGTGTGCAGGGTCCCGGGTTCTAGTTGTGTAGAGACTAGTTATTTTGTTGCTGGGAAGAACAAAGGACATCAAATACGTTGATAGTAAGGCACCTTTAACCAGTTGTGTGTGGATCTGAGCGACAGTAAGCAGTGGTTATTATTTTGGAGGATCAGTATGGGTCATATAACTATGCATTAGAAGACAATACTATGCAAATGAGGTTGAAAATAGTGAATCCCGTTTAATCCCAGGGTGTGATGCAGATCCCAAGAGTGTTTGTGTATAGATAGCCGGGTGCAGGACTCGAATATAGGTGAAAGCATGGGGGGGGTGTCAGGCATACTGTACGTACATTGGAGTCCTGTGCCTTGGGATTGCTCCTGCCTTAGCACGCCTAAGCTAGCGGTGTGTCTATACCTGCCTAGTGAAATTGGGAGGGACAACAGCAGTACTGGAGTAGTCAAGGTGAACAAGCTGCACAAACAGGTGTTACTTGGCCCAATCAGCAGATTACATGCCCAGCCTTGACCTGAACACTACGGTAAAGTGACCAAGCACCATACACACAGGTTTCTTCCACACTCTACACCAATGGTGTATACATGTGGGGACATTTCTCGACACAATCCAACCAAATGAGAAGGGCTGCAGCAGGCAACATAGGCCAACATGTGCAGGAGGCTGAGGGTGGTGAGGATGTGAATGCTGCCGCACAACCCTTAATGAGGAGACAGAAGACTTTACAGACCCAGGGTAACCTACCAGGGGCTACATGAGCTGCAGATAGTGGAGCACTATGGGGTGGACAGAGACCTCCTACAGCAGCTTGTTGAGCTGTGCCGGCAATACCTGACACATCGAACAGGCCGAGGGAAACCCATCCCAGTGGATACCAAGGTATGTGTAGGCCTAGGTATACTAGCCACAGGTACCTCCCAAAGCACAACTGGGGATATCATGGGGATCTCATAGGCATCTGCATCCAGAGTATTGCACCAGTTCCCAGATGCCATGTCACAACATACCAGTGAGCATGTACATGTCCTCAACACACGTGAGGTGTTGACCAGCAGTATGCGTCTCCTCCACCAAATGGCAGACTACCCTGGGGTACAGTGTGCTATAGCCTGCATGCACGTATGCATCAAAGCACCACCCAGTGAGCAGGGTAGGGCCTACATTAACCACAGGGGCATACACTCCAACAGCTAGGTTGTATGCAATGGCCAGGGCATTATACTGAATGTGTATGCTGGCTGCCCTGGAAGCTATGACGATTCTGATATATGGCATCTGATGCAGCTGTACCACACCTTTGCCAATATGGACATCCCCTACAGTCACCTAGAGGGGGATGCTGGGTAACCACTGGAGTAGTGGCTGATGACACCTATCAGCAATGCACACACACCTGAACAACTAAACCATAATGAGGCACACGCACAGGCAAGACATATAATTGAGCATGTGTTTGGGATGCTCAGGTCACGGTTCTGGTGTCTGGACACATCCGGTGGACCCTTGCAGTATTCACCAGCTACATGCACCCAAATTGTTATGGTATGTGCTATGCTACACAATATGATCCTGCAGAAACAGTTGCAGCAGGAACAGCATGGGGCAGAGCCACACAGCCCCCCACCAATGCCAAGGCCTGTACAGACACACTGTGACTCAGAGGAGGAACTACCTGAGTTGGACCCAGTAGGCGAAAGGAGGCGTGCACAGTATGGCCTGCCCTTGGCAAAGAGGCAACGCATGGCATATGCACCTACACAGTGTCTCACACAGGCAGTAAAAGGGATACCAAACATGACACTACCTGTGCTCAGCCATGTATAGGAAGTGCACTGTGTGCATCCAACATAGGCAGCCCTCCAGCACCATCCTCAGGTCTGGCACACCCCCCCAAGGTAAGTCAATCAACCTACCAATTGGCAGTTGTATTAGAATGTGTTTTTACCTGTAGCTATGGTATGGATGTGAGTATACAAGGAATTTGGTGGCTGACTGTTAGGGCAGCAGGCAGTACATGTCCATAGTGGCACCATGACACCTGTAGCACATACCAGGGTCACAATAATAGCCAGTAGTACACAGGGTGTCCTAACCCACTGCAGGTTATGGGCTGAACATCATGTGTGTCCATACAGCCCACACAAGTCTTATACAGCTGGACAGGTGTAGACCAAGACAGTCAAATGCTATACAATGGCCTCTGGATATGCCCGATGGATGACCCCAACCCCCACAGACACACACACAGACTACAGCGGACCAGGCAATTGGATGTAGGTTGTGAAGGCTAGGATGTCTGAAACCACTATGCTGGTAATTAAAGCTAGGATCTGAAGTACACTGGTATGTATCTAGCCAGCAAATTAGGTAGGTCCACACACTGAAATGGAGTACCTGGCATACCAGTACAGTTGTAGCAAAAGTGTACAACTGTCAGCTGTGCCCCCCTTCCAATGTACACATGTGAAATTCATGTGCGCCACCCCCGGTGCTGTGTAAGAATGTGGGTACAGATGGATATTCCCCCACACTGTGCAGACATGTAGCAACAGTCAATGCCACATGACCATTGGCTACCCTGCAGACACAGCATGCCACCTGTCAGTGTACAATGCAGGAGTCGGCACCACAGTACTGACTACCTGGACATGTGACACATGCGATCCAGTTGACCATACCGGGCATGCTCAAACACATGAAGGTATGACTGTAATGTCAGTCGACAACATGCGTAACGGTCATATTGGGCATGCTCACACACTTAAACACAAGACGGCCAGGTCTGCAAACACCAGTGGTCCGGACATATCTGCCAGTACATTGCTATACTGTTGGATGACTGTGCTGTATGGTATGTGTGTGGTACTGTCTATTGTCTGTATATATGCCATGGTGTATTGGTAATTCAAATCATCTGTGTGCACAGGGTGTTGCTACCAACACTTGCAAAGGATGGTTCTTTGTTTGTGGCCAGAACAAGGCCTTTGGATACGGAGTGGGTAAGGCACATTCCAGCAGGTGGGAGCGGTTGTGCGTGGGTTTGCATGGTGTTAAGCACTGCTGACCTCTGGTTACAGCTCCTTATACTTGCTTAGACTCCACATTTCTTTAACAGTGCAATACTCGCATACTAGTAGACAAACACGCTTACACCCGCTCGCTCCCTCACTTGCACATGCACCGACATTGGTGCTTGCATTTGTCACTCACGCTGGGTGGGCACGATCCCTTGTGATGCCTATTACATCAGACTACACGATTACAGTATTGGGTATGGCTGACCATTATGCGACGGCAGGCGTTCGACTGTACGGAATCAGTGGCCTGTCCAGTGACATAATCATATTATATGCGTGTTCCTCATACAATCTGCTCCTATCTGGCTGATACATGGGAACTGATACCCTGCAATGCAGACATGTAAATGTGTTTTGGGAAATGCATCTTTCTGCCAGGTCATGCTACGGCATACCTTTTGTAGGTTTTCCACCTTTGAAATTGGCCGAAGTGAGACTTTAGGAGTAACACCTTTCCCACTTTGCATGGGACAGTCCCTCATTAGGCATATGTGTCATGCGAGAATAATCTAGCCATAGTAAATGTCCTGATTAGAAGACAATATTATATTCTACGTTTCTCTAATAGCTGCATGTAACGGTTATTGTATAAATGACACTTCGATATGTTATGTGAAGTAGCATAAGCAACTTGACTGCTGCTAGACTAAGCTTTGATTTGTTCTAATATGTATATTTCTGTACTATGCATGGCTGTAGGTATGTTCTGACTTGGTACATCTGACATTTCAACAGAGCAGGTCCCACTTTGGCCATTTGAAAAGGTGGCAGCCTTATAGGACCTATATGTAGAGATGTCAGATTTGGCAAGGCAACACATACCCACAGCCATTAGAAAATTGACTACTTCACCGGTTTGCATTAGTTAAAGTTATTCTTATAGCATTATAGTTGCTAATACTGTTTCCTATAATATTTAGGTGTTTCAGATACAACAAAATCATTTTATGCAACCACTACAAACAATATATGAACTCTTTTACCAAAATCACAGGCCATGTGCCATAACATTCATTTTGCAGAACACAACTGCCCAGAGTGGAGTGTGTGTCCCTCACAAAAACGAACAGGCGGTGACCCCAAACTATTATGCTATCATTTACCAAAGGTGGTCGGCGGAATATGCGCTTTCCGTCACTAGCAGACCTCACATACGAATGGGGGAGAATGAACACTGTATCAGGGACACTGCATAACACCCTGAGGGACACATTTAGATGATTGGTTCTATTAACCTGACACATTGACAGTCACAGGGCATATGTATTCATTCACATTTGTCGAGGTACATGCTATTTATGACTGATACATGACATTAGTCATTACGTGTATTCCGCCACCTGTCCATCTAATATCGCTAGTTCTGGAAGTGTTTAGTTAGGACTGTGTTACATTCTGATTCATAATCATGGATGTCCATGATAATCGGGTACAAGGCACTGATATAGTCCCTATGTGTTCCCCCAATGGTTTATGGACTACCCGGTAGATGCGCTCTTCAGGATTGGGAGGTATAGGTGTCTGCTATGCCCACATAGGAATATTAATTACTTCCACTGGGCGGGCCTAATACATCTCTGCCAACCAACACCTGCACACTTAGGCCCATTATTGCATACCCATGATTCACCTACTTGACACCCCTCTACAGCACTCATGACAAATACTTACTGTGAGTGCAGCTGGGGTATGAACACACCTCTACACACTGCCCACTCTCCCCATCTCGGGACACATCATACGTTTTGTCAACCCATGTGTTATTACACTTGCACAATCTACTGTTCCGTGTACAGCTACATCCTGCTTGTGTCAATCACTATAGGGTTGCCTGTATAGTGAATTTTTGGTGTCCCGCAACAGACCCCGTTATCCATGTTTAAAGTGTAGACCTTGCAGATCTCTCCCACTGGTACTTTCCTGCTGGTGGTTTGGAAAGCAGCGGTGTATTTACTTTATTGTGTGTCTGTATGTCTGCCCGGCCTAGCTGGGCAGTGTGGGAGGTAAATGTTTGTTTATTAGACCTCCCGGTAACATATGCCTGGTCTGAACATATGTTACCCGTAATTGCTGTAACGTAACCTAGTTATGTACATATGTATATCTACAGTAATATCTCTCTCTATATATATATATATATATATATATATATATATATATATATATATATATGATAATATGATATTATATTTATATTTCTGTGTGTGTTTGTGTGTATATATATATATATATATATATATATATATATATATATATATATATATATATATGTTGTCAGTCATTACGTGTATTCCGCCATCTGCTTACCTAATATCAGTAGTTTTGGAAGGGTTTAGTTCACACTGTGTTAGATTCTGATTCGCAATCACAGACGTCCATGATAATTGGGTACAGGGCACTGATATAGTCCCTATGTGTTCCCCAAATGGCTTACGGACTATCCAGTAGATATGCTCTTCAGGTTTCCGAGCTATGAGCATCAGCAGTGCCCACATAGGAATATTAATTGAAAAATTATATGGAGCTTACTGCTTGCTGTGATGGATTTGAAGTCTTCTTAAGACACTCAGTCTTGCTGGCTGTATTCTGCTAAAATTCAAAGTCTGGTTATATTTGCATTCACAGTCTGTTGCATACAGAAACTTGCAGAATATACACTGATGAGAGAATATACTTTGCAGCATCAACTTTAGAGCAATAACAAATAACTTTTTATAATAAACCAAACGTACTAACGTTGCAGCTTAAAGTACTGTTCCAACTTTACTTCTCATATAGTACAGATGATGTGAGAGATATAACATTTACCTCAGGACAAATGAGTCCCTACCATACCTCTAACATAACTGGATTTATGCAGCTCTTTATATACACTTTTAGTCATGCATAAACATATACATTTCCTCTTGATATTCTATTTTGGAGAATTGTTCATCCTGTAGAAACAATACTAAGCTTCCTTGTTTAACAATGTCTTGTAAGATACCAGCTTTTCTGACAGTGTGAACATCCTGTATTCTATTTGGATCTTTGTATAAGAACATCTGTTCTTTTGCCAATGCTGATCCTGTTGTCCATGCAGAAAAACATGTTTTTGAGGAAGCACATTGCCACAGTGTCATTGTCCATTCTTTAAAAGCAGATTTTGCATTTTTGCTCTTGCATACATCCTGTTTTTAAGTCTGTAAGGGAAAAATGTCCATTCAGCAGGTTCCTTATTTTCCAAGCCATGGTTATTTAGTATGGCTGCTGATCACATATTGCTAAACTCTGTTTCTGCATTTAAGCAAGCTTTTTCTTTCAGCATATTTACAACAGAATTAATTTTAGCCTTATATTCATAGTATCTAACAATTCCCTCTGTTTTTAAACATACTCAAAATATTTTATATAGAAAACACATTAAGAAACAAACCTATAGTCTTCTTTTGATACAAGTCAAAATGCAATTTTACATAGTTAATACAATGATATTAAGTATTACTACAAAAACTGAATGTATTTAAAACTTTTTCTTTTGCAGACCATTCTGTGAAAATATTTTATCAATTATGAGCTGTGTCTGCTTTAATGTTATTTTTTTTAACTTGATCACAGAATTTAATTTATGACTTAGAACTGTTCCATTAACTCTTTGCAACTGTTGAATTAACTATAAGAGACTAAAACCATGTGCTACTGCAAGCATTTATACACTGCTGAAAATATACAATTTCAATGTCATTTTAACCATAACATTGTGGTCATGTCTTTGAACTGCCCATTAACATCTTGGTAAAGTACTGAACTGGGCTTAGATAATATATATTTGAAAGCAATTATTTTACTGGGGTAAAACCAGTGATATTACAACTTGACAAATTAGTTTTGAACTTATTACAATGTATCCTGATCAGTATGTATTTACACAGACTGTTTGCTATTCATGCATTTCAATCTAGTAGGTACCCTGGACCCATTTTTTTCTTTAAATATGTTTTTTCACACATATTCATTGCTTGACATTAATTTCATTCGCACTGAATTCTTCTGCATTTGTACATACAAAGACTATAATTTGTATTGAATTCTTCTGCATTTGTATATGCAAAGACTATAAAGTACATTTAGTCTAATCTTACAAATTTAATAACATTAATATTAAGCATAATCTTGGAAAATGTTTATGTCTCTTTAGAAATATCTAGTGGAATTGATACCAAATTCATATGTCCTGTTATTTTAAACTACATACTCAGCAATTAAAAATATTCATGCTTTTTTTATACCAACATTGTTTTGCCAAAAACATATTAAAAATAGTGACCAATCTTGTTCAGTTTTTTACATGTCTTTACTCTCTCTTGTATAGCTGTACAGTTTAACAGGTTGTAAATACAATTTAATACTAAACAATACAATAATAACCATTATGATAGCTATTAACAACTTGTAAAATATCTTATCCTGTCAGGTTTAATCCAGTTTACCAGTATTTTTAATACACTAATACCTGTTTTTTCCTCCCCCTAAAAGAGTATTGTCAAGAAGGAATGAGATTTTATTTTCTGCAGCTTTATTTCAGACACTTGTGCAGTACTGCTTATACAGTCAGTGTAAAACTGAGAAAGTACCCCTCCCCCTGTAGTACTGCACTATTGTTTATCTGCTTTATGCTGTGAGAATAGCATGTATGTCAGCCCAACACTTTGGTTGTACATTTATTTTATTAGGGTACCAAACTATAGACCCCTGTCTGATTTGATAATTTTTATAAAGCTTTTGCTGTTTACTACCTCTAGTAGATATTTATACCCTTCTGCACAATTGATTTGAACTGTATGTATACTATAGCCCATTTGCTGGCTGTACTTGATGCAACTGAGGTTTTTTTCTTTTAACATTTACTTGCAGATTATCAGTGACATCTATGCACAATTGTGACATTTTATTACAATTACCAAAAAGTGTTGCCTGTAAACATTTTAACAATTATGTTTTAATAACAATGATGCTTTAGAAAAACTCAAGCTACTTGTCTGGCAATCAGTCTTGTTTTTTATCTTATCTTTTTAACATTTTTTGTAACTATTCATCTAGTCTAGGAAGGTCTGAGCTCACATTTTATACTCTATAAACTATAGTTAATTCTTTTGGCATTTTTCCTTTAATTTTATTGTGATTTGCATAACTATGCATTTATACTACATTACAATTAGCTTACATGGATTTCAGTATTTTTTTTATTTTACTATTTAACTATTTAACTGTCCTGTCATTAATTTTACAAAAACTGTTTGAATAATACCATCTGTGATTTTCTTTTTAAAATTCAGAACTTTAACTGTTTGGTGTTACTATATAATTATAAACAAATTGTAAAAAACAAAATAGATATTAGTTTAACCAACACATGTTTATATTTACATTATTTATATTTGCTGATGTCTGCCTTTTGCTTTTGTGTATTGTAAACAAATGTACTCTAGATGAAAAGAACATACATGCATGTCTGTCTTGTATCTGTATATCTTTGTACAAGCATGTCAGTCTTGTGACCTTAAATTTTTACTCTTATTATCTATTTTTATTTCATTTTTATGTACTAGAACAGTGTAGTGTAGCTATTTTTATGTAATTGTATACACTAAAACTGTTGTGTACCTTTTGACTATGTTTTTCGCTTAGCAGTTATATACTGTACTACTGATAAATGTCTTGCTTTAACTGAATGAAAGTAAAACATTTGAGAATTATTTGTCCAGACATCAGATCCTACCATGTATGTTTAACCATTTTCAAAACATAAACATATTATAAAATATATTTCTTTTGCACAGATTAGATGTGTATGCAGGAAGTTTCCAGTCTTTGTCAGTTCAGCTAATTTATTTACTTTATCCTGCAACTGCTGTTGAATTTCCTGTAATGTTGCATGGTCTTTCTGACATTCTTTAGTAAGCTGTTCTGCCTATGCCCTTTTGAAAAGATGTATGTATAACTTGTCTAAGCTTCCTGAACTCATTGTGTCTGTCTTTTAGAAGTTCATTACATTCTTTTGTAACAAAATGTACTAGGGGTTCTATCAGTAACTGATTTGACTCATGTGGTGACAGGACATAACTGTCCAACATCTGAATATAATAGAAACACTTTACCCTTAGTTAATTCTTTATCATGAACAGATCTATCTTCACAGTCTATTTTTTAGCAATATAATGCAATACATTTTTATGGCATAATACACAAAATGCAGTTTTTGCTGAAGCACACAATAAACATTTGTCATATTTCACATGGTTTTCTTTGAGATACCAGTCAAATATTGTAATACATTTGCATAATGCCTTACTATCAACCTGCCCTAATAAGGTTTTACATTTACTAATGTGCTGTGTATACCAACATTGCAATTTACTATCCATACTAATAACATCCAAACTGTCTAAAAATATTCAAACTATGTAAGAATATGCAAACTGTCTTAAGAATATACAAACTGTCTAAGAATATACAAACTGTCTAACATCATCCACACTAAATATGTGACAGAAAAAAGTCTTACCAGTTAGCAAGAAAACAGATGATCAGGCTGTTGTTGCTGATGGCTAGAAATTTTTCAGAGTCACTTGAGAAGCTGGTGAAGCACAACAGGCTGCTGTACAAGTGGATATTCACCTTTTCTTGAAGAATTTATGTCACTGCAACTTTCTTGAACTAGTCTCACTCCGGATTTTAGATGTCTAAAAAACTTTACTACTGCAAGCTGCATAAACTGGAATACTTCTCTTTAGGATTTACACATACGTACAAATGTTAGTTACTGCAATTTGACTGAAGTGACCCTCTGCAGGGCTTACCATCACTCCCCCTGTGTTTGAATTGCAGATGGTAGGTTCAAATAGGTTCGGCTCCTGGCTGGCTTGCCATTGAAAAATTATATGGAGCTTACTGCTTGCTGTGATGGATTTGAAATCTTCTTAAGACACTCAGTCTTGCTGGCTGTATTCTGCTAAAATTCAAAGTCTGGTTATGTTTGCATTCACAGTCTGTTGCATACAGAAACTTGCAGAATATACACTGATGAGAGAATATACTTTGCAACATCAACTTTAGAGCAATAACAAATAACTTTTTATAATAAACCAAACGTACTAACGTTGCAGCTTAAAGTACTGTTCCAACTTTACTTCTCATATAGTACAGATGATGTGAGAGATATAACATTTACCTCAGGACAAATGAGTCCCTACCATACCTCTAACATAACTGGATTTATACAGCTCTTTATATACACTTTTAGTCATGCATAAACACAAACATTTCTTCTTGATATTCCATTTTGGGGAATTGCTCATCCTGTAGAAACAATACTAAGCTTCCTTGTTTAACAATGTCTTGTAAGATACCAGCTTTTTTGACAGTGTGAACATCCTGTATTCTATTTGGATCTTTGTATAAGAACATCTGTTCTTTTGCCAATGCTGATCCTGTTGTCCATGCAGAAAAAACATGTTTTTGAGGAAACACATTGCCACAGTGTCATTGTCCATTCTATAAAAGCAGATTTTGCATTTTTGCTCTTGCATACATCCTGTTTTTAAGTCTGTAAGGGAACAATGTCCATTCAGCAGGTACCTTATTTTCCAAGCCATGGTCATTTAGTATGGCTGCTGATCACATATTACTAAA
>NC_056730.1:261943084-261978084 GCF_019279795.1 Protopterus annectens
ATAGGACATTTGCCATTGTATCATTCTTGGTCAGGACACACCTACCCAAACAGGGACTGCCCCTCACAAAGTGGGACAGAAGGTACCCTGCTTACGTCAGCGCCTTAATCAGCCTATTTCCAAGTGCCAGTATGCGACTGTTTACAGTATATTCTCTCGATAATTCATGTGGGGAGACGTGCATCACGGGCAGGTGTTCGATCCCGGGTAGTAGGTTCTGCATGATGGCCAGCAGGCTGAGCAGTCTCGTGAACCACTACTGCAAATACAACTTGTGTCCTGATGTCTACAGGACTGGACACTGTGTCGTGATACCAAGTCTGATGTTTACTCAGGATACTTATCCCATGAGGGATATCCAAAAATTGAACAAGCAAACGACTTTCGATTTTTTTGGACTTACGAAAATGTGATGGGGTTTTACATGCAAGGGATACATAGTTTGCAATCCTGACACTGCCTAGGGTGACACTGCCTACTACATATGAGTAGTGCTTACTATGTGTAGATATGACTGCGCTGAGCTAGTAGCCCGAGTATGGCTGGATTTGGTGGATGTTCAGGAATGGGGGCGGGTTGTGTGCTGTAGAGGGGATGATGGGTATTCAATTATGCATCCAGGTGTGTTGCAATTGGATGGCCCAGTTCCGTCCAGACCATTCTGTGGGTATGTGCCAGTGACGTTTCTGTACATGTGTATCGCACATTTTAATATTCATATGTTTGTGTGATTGTGTTCTACAGTATGGCCTGTCAGGTTATATTGCGGATGTGTATGTTTGTTCCTTGTGTTTCTTTCTGATTCACCTGCTGCTCCCTCATACACCACCAGTTCACCTATTGTGCATCCAACACAGTCTCGCCTTTGTGGATTATAACATTACCCATCCCCCCACACACATATTCCAAACACTCCATCCATCCCTTCTTTGGTTGATGGCCCATGGCACGGTCAAGGGAACACATTGCATACACTACATATGTCAGGTACCTGTATGGTTGTGAGGACTACATTTTTCACCTTCCACATGCTGTACATCACTCACATAGGTACATGCAAATACTTATCTTTCATGACATGCTAGGTACACCCGGGTAATACCTGTTCAACTTTGACACATCCTGACAAGAATGGCTTGGACCGCATATGTGCGGATTTTGGCCGAATGCTCTGACCATTGGTAGGGTTGCCACCTTTTCATATGGCCAGGATGGGATATATTCCGGACACAAATCAGATTCTACAGGACAACACATACCCACGGTCAGTCCACCGGATAATACTTTTGTTTTATGCCTACATGTTAGCTTATTGTTGTTGCAGTTTATATGCTCCTTCTGTTTGGTTTACTTGCTTATTCTATTTCTTGTAACATGTGGTATGTTACATACAGAAATAACTATTGTATGTGACTATTACATGCGATGTGGGACATAATTATGTCATACGGTCACAGGATATTTTACATTTATAATGGTTTTGGTATGGACACAACTGCCCAGCTGTGTACTCCCTCACAATGTGGGACAGGTGGTAACCCTAACCATTGGGCTAGACTTAGCTATTGGCGGCGCGCTAACATGATGCGTTTCACTTCCACTTGGTATAACTATCAACACTGCATTAGAATACGGGCACACTGTTTTAAATGTCATTTGTTCGAGGGATGGAGACTCGATATTCACTAACGTGCATTTGTGTTTGCTTCTTAATTTTGTGTTCGCAGGAACTGTCTTGCATGTTTTCCATATGTTTCAGTATCCACGGACACTGACAGGTGTGATTACTATTGCAGGCCAACTGTAATATTCAGCATTTTAGGTTGCACATCAACAGCCGACATTTCCATGCCTCTGTGCGGCACTTCGACAAGCCCCATGCACTCGCGCTTGTTTCCTATGCACGTGGCTGTGGCGGCAGTGCGCCTTCATTAATATGCATATGGTGCTACTGCGCCATCTGGATGCCACATGGTCAGCGCAAGCCTAACGCCAGCCTTGTGCCGAGCTTCATGAATCCCGGGGAGTGATTTTCTTGATATGTTATCCTAGGAGTGAAGATGGAACTTCTGTTCTAGTATACCCTGCCGTACAACGTTTAGAACTATTCGCTCAAATAAACATTTCAACCCTGAACACTTCCTAAATGAACTGAGTGTATGTAACCGGACACCATTAAAATACCTCCAACTTGAGGAAGCTGTGGCATACTTTAATTCCAAGTTTCTTGAAATCCTAGACTACCATGCCCCTTCCTGTACCCTTAGGAACACCACCAAAACAGCACCATGGCTTACTAAGGAAACTAAGAAAAAAATTTTGCTAAGAAACAAATTCTGGGCCAAATGGCGTACCTCTAAAAACCCATCTGATCCCTTAAAATTTAAACAGCTCCAAAAATCTAGCAAAACATCTATAATATCAGACAAAAAAAACTTCTTCTTCCAACTTCAAAATACCAACCATCAAAGTCCACAGAAATTCTGGTCAGGTATCACTAGACTCATTCACCCAGGCAATTCTAAAACTCCAACCACTTCTGGAATTACCCTTGACACTCCCAAACAAATTGCTGACTCCTTCAATAACTTCTTTACTGAAACCATCCCGTCACTTGCTAACTCTCTACCTCATGTATTCTCTAATCTGCCCTCCTCTTCACATACCTCATTGCCCACTTTCCAACTCTGCCCTGTCCCCACATCCCTCATCTGTACCTTCCTTCAAAAACTCAAACCCTCTACCCCTTCAGCAGACCATTTGACTTCTAAATAACTTCAAATTGCAGCCAAAGTTATTGCCTACCCAATCTCTATCCTTATAAATAGAACCATTATTGAAGGTACTATCCCATCCATCTGGAAAGTTTCACATATCATCCCACTTCATAAAGGTGGCAACTCATCAGAACTTTTAAGCTTCCGTCCAATTGCCTTCCTTTCTCCCATAGCAAAAATCATGGAAAAATGCATCCACCGTCAACTATTAGACCATCTTCTTCAAAATAACCTATTAGCCAGCTCCCAGCATGGCTTTTGACCTTTCCATAGCACCACTACTGCCCTCCTTTCCTTCACTGACCACATCAACAAAAATCGCAACAATAATACCCTGTCCTCTGCTATCTTTATTGATCTTTCAAAAGCATTTGACATGGTTAACCATCAGCTACTGCTAAATCTTCTCAAGTCCCTCTCATTTGATACTAAAGCCTTACAGTGGTTCAAGTCCTATCTAGAAAGCAGACAACAGGCAGTGCTATGGGAAAACACACTATCCTCCCTCCTACCTGTCACCCTTGGTGTACCCCAAGGATCCATATTAGGCCCTCTTCTGTTCTCTATCTTCATAAATGATCTATCTATTAGTATCCCCCAAGCTGTAACTATACAATATGCAGATGACTCCACATTCATATCCTCAGCCACAGGGCCATCTGAACTGCAGTCCCTCACCCAGGATACCTTTGAGCTGGTAGAAGAATGGTTTCTACAGCGGTGTCTCCTCCTTAACCCCAAAAAGACTAAACTCTTGCTGTTTACTCCTACACAAAAGTTCACCCCACTTAACTTCTCTATCAAATCTAAAACTGGTACAGTCATATCTCCTGACACTACTACCAAACTCTTAGGAGTAACTATTGACCATAGCCTTAACTATGACACCCACATCAATATCACAATCAAATCAGTAAACCGAAAACTAGGCTCCCTCTACAAAATAAAGCCCTTCCTTACTCCCATAACTAGAACTACTATTGCCCAAACCCACCTTATCTCTACTCTCTTTTGTGCATCTCATATATATTCAAATCTATCCAAATGCAACCTCCACAAGCTGGCAGTCTCTTACAATAATAATTGCCAAATTTGCTACCAGCTCCCCTTTTAGAACCCACCACTGCCTAAATCTGAAGCAGCTTGGTTGGCTTGAATTGAACAATCAAATTTTATTTCATCAACTGATTATTGCCCTTAAAACCCGTTACCACCCAGAAAACATACCAATTCTCACTAGTCTTATCTGCCCATATAAAAATCTTACAAACCTACGCTCAGCTAATAAACTTCTGGTATCCATACATAAACCCAACAACAAAGCAGGAGATTCCCTTTTCTCTAATACTGTGGGGAAAAGATGGAACCTACTTCCCAGTGAACTAACATCTCTATCTTCAACTACACTCTTCAAAAAGAAACTAAAACAATACCTTACCAACCATTGGCTGTGTCCCTGTTCAAACCCTGACTAAGACTATCTCTGTCTATTTTCATCATAATCAGTCTCCCCAGGTTTCTTACTCACTTTATTGCCACTTCAAGGCCTTTACCGTCTAATTGCTCTAGTTGCTCTTATTGCACCTAAGAAAGATGTAATTACCTCTTTCTGTCTCTTGATGAGTTTCTCCCCCTCCACTTACTCTCCCAATCCTGTTTTTTAACTACCCTGATCTCCCATATCCTTCTGAAGACTTTCTTCCCACAGTGTTCAGACAAAAAAAAAAACACTAAGGATTAAATTATCTTATTTTTTGTGCTATTCTTCTGTTCCATCAATGTTTGCTAAATTACCTTAATCACCTGTTTTTATCTAGCAACCTATCTGTATCTGAAGTTTAATGTTCTGTAACTGAATACTTAATACTCTGTCTGTTTATCTGTTTTAATGTGGAGCTTTTCTCCCCGGGCCTCTACTGAAAATGGACATATATCCAGCTAGACTAGCCCGGTCAACAAATGTAAAATAAAATAAAATAAAAATAAATATAATGGAAGCCACATGACTCTATGAGGAAGAAATGATGAGGGCCAAACCAAGGGATGTCACACATGTTCACAGAAGAAGAACCAAAAGTCTTGCAATTTAATCAAAAATGGCAGTTTAGCGAGATCCTATTGTCATGGCAGAAGAATAGTGCGAGGAAGATGGTGAAGCCATAAATACTACTCGATCAGGAACAGGAGAGACATGTAGAATTTTCAGGGAGAGTACAAAACAGAGACCAGAACTGCTCAAAGAAGCTGATACCACACATTTGAGTGATATAGGTCAAAAAGATAAGTGTATTAGGAGCAATGAAGGAAGGAAAGAGAATGAGAGGCAGATAAAACAGTTATGATGGCTAAGAGATTTGCTTAATACTGGAAAAGGTTGAGCCTGGAGAAGACATAGGACTCAAATATGTGAATGAGTTGGCAAAATCCCTTGGTGAAAAGGTATGATGGAAGCCCCATGTAAGTGACGCAGATTACTACATGAGTGAGTAGCTGATACTTGTGCCATACATTAAAGACAGCTTTCTACAATTCCTTTCACATACCTGCCTGCTGTGCAGTGGACAGCCGAGAAAGTAGACAACAAGGTAAGATCACACCAGTGGATCCTAAATTCTGAAAAAATAGTTCTAGAGTTGAGGTAGTAGTGACGTGACTTGAAAAAACTAGGCACATGACTTAATGTCACTGAAAGATTGGAGAGGAATGTTGCGAGTGGCAAGTTTTAATGGACTGTATAGTTCTGTGTTAAGCACTATTTTACCCCAGAAAGGTCAGATGCTGCTACTGCACATCTGTTTAAGCTAGATGCACATTTTTCAAATTGGAATGGTTTGAATAATGATTGTATTGAAGTGGAGGGAAATATGGGAAAGACACATCATTTATACAGCATTAAGGACAGCTGAAGAAAAACTCTGTTGAAGAGGTTCTGCAGTCTTTTAAATGGCTTACGGAGGGTGCAGGTTATGCAATGGAGATATAACCCATCTGAGGCCTTATGCATAATCTGTGAAGCATTAGAACAGTGAATTCTTTGGCAAAAATGAGGGCTTTGCAAGGATTATGAAGGGGGACAACATTAACATCCTAAGTCTGAATAGAAATGCCGGCACTGGAAGAGATGGGTGGGGAGGATAGCACATGAATGTCATATAACTTGCCCATCCTAGGATAGGGTTTGATGTTTCCTGATGACCACAGGTGCTTCCTCATTAGTAGAGGCTTGCACAATAGAAGATAATCATTCAGAGAAAAAACTGAGAGTTTATTACTCTCATGTTAGTGATATTATCTCTTGGACTGCCTGTTTAGCAGTGCACATGCATCCTAGGCAGGCACAGGAGGTCCAAGCAGTGATGCAGGTGTTGACATCAGCCACCAGTAACTGGGTTAGGAACTACATAAAAAATGAACACATAGCATATGTCCTGGTAGAAGGGGCTAACAGTCGAGGGCCATCCATGTGTAGTTCATCACCATAATGAGAATTATGTTCAGTTCCATGACCTGAACCTCCATCATGTTAAAGGTAAGTCAAGATCAACAGTCCATTAGCATGAAAATGTTACCTACACAGTAGAAGACAAGTAAACAGGTTATGAGCTGGGGCACAAGTTACCCTTATTGTTGCTTGGATGGCAGTCCCCTACAGATGGCTCTATCCTCCATGGCTGACACTCGGGGGGGGGGGGGGTTGAATGAGCTTGATTCCCATAGGAGGACATCATGTTAGGCATGAATGGGGAAAAGCATCTGTAAAAATTTACCTGACAGAACTGGAAACTCAGACTAGACCATCACAGAGAGATCAATCATTCAGATAATGCCAGATGAATGGCATGTTGATGAATGTATTCTTTCTCATCCAACTCATCAAATGCAAAAATCCCAGACTTGTTTTACCAGTCAGCTGGACTGTAAGACTGCAGTTGTGTGAGCTTCTTTTTTCTCTTGCAGAATGGTTCTATTTTATTAGTAGTTGGATGCCCTGAGTTTTTTATATGCAAAGAAGGATGGTTCATAGTTTCATAAATTAATACAAGGCTATTGATCCAGGTAACCATTACTTGCCTAGTCACAGTATCCCAAATTGTAGCCAGCCACTGACACACATAATTTATACCTAGTTCTGACCACTTTCAATGACAACTATGCCTAGGGTGTATTTTATGATTGACCATCTCTTAATCCAGGTTATGCTAAACAGTTTCAGGGTAGCTACTTTGATTTATATCCAACTGAAGCTTACTCATTAAAAGAGGGATTTTCTGGTATATCATTCTTCCTCACCAGCAGGTCTTATTTATGCTTCAGTGGAAGTTAAGATCTCTTAAGCATATGTTTAGAATGTTTTTGCTTTGTGGAAGCACAACAGGTTGCATAGGACTTTTGAGACTCTGTATTCTAGGGGGAGATCACTTCTCAAGAGTCTTTAGGAAATGGGAAACAGAGAGTAAGACAGACAGGTGGTCTAATTAGCTTAAGGGAGACATATCCTCAAGTATCTTACTGAAGAGACACTGTAGTCTCTCAAGCTGGGTCATGTCCTTAGACAAGTATATAGTAAAGGGCCAATTATACTCTGTTATGGGCCTGATGAGGGAGGAATAGAGAAGGATGCTAACTTCCTTAGATCTGGGAGAAATATCCCTGGTAATTACTATGTCTAGGTAAAAGATTTCATCTCTACAGCATATACATGGTGATCAAAGGATAGTTTACTGACCATGAAAGTGCTCTTACCCTAGAGACTGAGATGACATTCAAAGAGGTGTTATTTGTGCAGTAGATGTATGGGTACCCTATTTTGTTCTAAGAACACAATGTTGCATTTCTTGGCATTTCATTATACAATGCATTCCAAGTACCTTTTACTGGTGCATTTTAGTCTCTCTTGAAGAATCTGGAAGTTAGATGAGGAGTTAATGATTGTTTTAAATTTGCAGTGCTGTGCAGACCTGGTCAGCCACATGCCTTTGATGTCATCCATGGCATCGTATAAGTAAATTCCAAATAGAAGTGGTCCTAGGACCAATCCCTGGGGATACCACTGGTAAATACTCTTTTGAAAAACAGCATGCCTCCCACATCAGTAGATGGGGTTCTAACCACTAGACTGTTTGCTATCCAGTGGATTACATAGGGCTTTACATTTAGGTTGATCAGTTTATGAATAATGCCAGAGTTTAGTATATTATCTAAGGCCTTTTCCAGGTCCAGATAGACAGTATGGACTGATATGCCTGTTCCTAATGTATTGATGACTTGCTCAAAGAAGGATACCAGGTTCATTTGGCAGGAACTGCCTTTAGTAAATCCAAAATGTCTTACAACCAAGTTTTGTAGACCAACTATGTCCTTGTTAGGAAGTTCCACAATGATGCATTCCATTGCTTTTCAGGAAAAGACTTGTGAGGCAGGATGACTGCCACAGTTCTTCATTCTTCTTGTGTAAATCCAATGGATAGATGGTTAAATGGGCTTAGTAGTTAGTCTACCAGACATTGTTTGGTACAGATGACAAGACAGCCTGTAACATTATTAGGACCCCTGTAGGGGGTGTTTTCGACCTTGGAGAGAGCATTTGGAAAATACGTTGGAAAAATTAGGAGCAGAAAGTGGAATAAAGTTACAATTGAATTTGTCTACTAATATGTTAGCCTTGTCCTCAAGGAATGAGTAAACGCCATGTATTAGCTCGGGCAGTACCTCTAAACACTTTTTTGATATAGCTAAAGAAGGCTTTGTGGTTGTTCTTAGGAGAGATTGCAATTTTTCTATTCATACTTACTTCTGGTGGATTTTTTTTCTGAGTTTTGAGTTAACCTTTTCGAATTCTCCCCTAAATGATTGGGTATTAAGTTTGCTTTAACAGGTTATGAGTTTCATCCTCCTATTAAATAGTTTGCTTATACTAGGGTTCTACCATAGGTGTTTATTCCCGAATTCTATTTATGTCTTATGGGGACAGATGACTCAATGCATGCTTTAAGGTGGGCATAGAAATTGTCCAGAAATACAGCAGCATGCAGAATGGGGTCATTGAGGTGAAGAAGATGCTTATATTTCATCATGTCTTCAGTTAGCTTGATTAGGTTTGCCTTACATTAGTCACTAAAGACAGAAGGGGTTTGTGTTAAGTCATGTTTTACCCTCATAGTGACAGTTACCATACAGTGGTCACATTTGATTAGTGATGTATTAACTGTAGGTATTGATCACAGGGTGGCTATATTGGTGAGAACCAGTTGGTCTACTAAGCAAACATTAATAAAGTCCAGGAATATTCATGTATATTTATTTGAGATGGTGTAAGTTTCCCATTTATCAAAGGGCTAGTTGAAGTTTCCCAGAAGAATCATGCCAGGTTCAATAGGGATGGATATCAGCTGGTTTTGATATACATAATGTGCGGCAGATGACATGGAGTTGGAGGTACAGTCGTTAGCAAGAGGACAAAATCCCTACATGACAAATGCTCTAATCCTGATGTCACTGGTAGCTTTGATCAAAGTGCTTATCAAATAGCCTGCTAATACAAATTCTTTTTGGTGAGTTAAAAGTTTACTTCTCTTAATAAATCCATCCAAAATGGACCAATGGGCTTCTCTTGTGCAAAATTAGAGAAATGGGTAGCAGGACCTAAGAACAGATAATTAGAAAAAGAAATGGCAGTACCATGGCAAGGAAGAAATTAAATGAATATAGTTTAGGATGAACAAAATACCACCAGGCCTCAAGAAGAATGAAGTGTTTGCTAATCATCTGGCATATGAAAATATGGGAAGGCCAGAAGTGATAACAGCAGCAGCAGGGATGGAGCAATAGTAAAGGTAGGAGAGTCAGTTACACGTGAGGTAAACAAAGACAAATCATTTGTAAAACACTAACACATGAAGTTGTTTAGAAGACAAGAGGAGTGGGCATCAGTAGGGACAGTTTAGAAGGGAAGGCTGTGCGCTCAGGGTGGTAGGATGAGTTCCTGCAAGCTTAGCCAGCCGTAAAAATGCTGCTACTGTAGGCAAGTAGTTATTAACAAGATAGTATGGAGAAGTGTATGCATGTGTGTGTGTGTGTGTGTGTGGGGGGGGGGGGGGTGATATGTTTTTATACTGAAGATCTGGACCTAGCTCCACTGGACAGTCTGCAGATTTTGAGGGAGAATCCTGCCACCTGATGGGAAGGTACATAGTGTTGACAGAGGAGGCAGTGGAGAAAAGAAGGCTTATATGACATTACATATCAGAGGCTTGAGCTCTCCAATCAATAGGAGTAAGCTTCTGTGCTGACTGAGAATACAAAGGCTGGAAACAGATTTGAAGTAGAAACGGAGAACTCTGGAGGGGAATTACTTTGATCATGTGCAGGGTACTGTAAAAAAGAGAAAGGAATAGAATTAATGGCAATTATGATCAGGTCAGGAGAGGGTGACAAGGAATTTAGGGTGGAAACAGTTGACAGATGATGTGGATAATTATATTGTATGTGATAATTTAGAAAAGGGCTGGGTTCTGAACAGAGGAAATTTGCATAACTCCAATGATATCTTGCTAAAGGGATGTTTGCAATTAGTTTCAATAGATTTTTTTTTGCCATGGTTATCTCTGATTGCATTGTATATGCATCTGATGTAAGGCTATATTTTCTTTTCAGTTTTAATTCAGTGACATTTTTCAAGATGTCAGATTCAGAGTAAGATAACTGGGATGAGAGTACTGGAAGTGGATTATAATGTTGCAAAACAGCTGTATTAGATATGATAAATGAGCTGAGATAGTAACACCAGTATGAAGAGATTTGAGGAATGGACAGAAAACATTTGGCGAACGTACATTGTGAAAAAAAAGAGATAATGCATTTAGAAGAGATGATATGAAGCATGTAAACAAGTCATAGCTTTTAACGGTGCTGAAGGGATGACAAAATGGGAAAGACATTGAGTGGACTATTTACTTATGGTATTGCCAGATCATAGTCAAATGGGGTCCTAGGCAGGATAATGGATCAGAACCCTCTTCCCCACACAGCAGCCCATCTGGCACCCCCCAGCCTTTGCAGAGTCCTATTACTTGGCTATTTATCTCCAGTTACCACACTGTTCAAACATGGCGGTGAGCATACTATTTTCTTCTTTTCTTCTACAATTATAATAGATCATTTAAAACATCTATTTCCGATTTTATAGCACAAACACAAATAGCTATTTGCTAAACAAAACAAGACAGTCTCACAATTAAAACAGACAGCATGAACAGTAAGCATCTCTGCCCTTGAAACTCACATTCATTGAAACAGCTTTGAGGCCCACATTCAAAGAAAATGCATCTCACCAGTGGTGGATTAAGTTTACCTTTGGTTTGTTTTAAAACCATGGGCCCCTTGTACACATTTTGTGGACCATGCATACATGCATGTGTTCTTTGATGCACCATCCTGATTGTTCATAGGTTCATAGGTTGGTACTAGGCTATCGGCCCCAGGGCCTATACAAGCCTAGCCATAACAATTCCCTGGTTATTTCTTCCCACAGTATTTACTTCCTTGGACCCCTGTCTAGCAAGGTGACTGACATGATCCCCGGGGTGAATTTTCTGTCTCCCATCCAATCATCAAGGTTCCTTCTGAAGACGGCCAAAGAGGCAGTGTCTATTCCAGAGTCTGGGGAGCCTCTGGGTCAGGTACCTATCCCTCCAGCATGTTTTGCTCATTGTGATGACAAGGTTTAGATCCCTGGAGTGTGTATCTCTGAGGGATTGGGATTTCTTTAAGTGTAGCATGTCCAACAGCTCTGGGTTTGACATGGCCTTGTATGTTAAGCAGAGATTGCCTCTGAGTAGACGATATGCGACAGAGTATAGGTGGAGTTTTTTTAGATGGTCAGCATAGGGCATCTGCTTTAGGCCTGTGATTCTTTTAGTGAGGTATTTCTGCAGCCTTTCCAGTTGTAGCAGATGTCTTGAGAGGTACATACCAAACGGGGTGTTGTATTCTATAATGGGTCTAATGAGGGATGAGTACAATGGAACAATGACCTCCTTTTTTCTGGATGAAAAGCCCTTAGTGATGAGGTGTGCTACATAGAAGGATTTCCTGACTGCTTTGACATTGTGGTTATCGAAGGTGAGACCACTGTCCACCTGTGTCCCTATATCTCTTATCACACTTTCGGTACACTGCCACCTATGTGATAATTCACGGGTACATGTTTTTTTCCCAAAGGGGATAACTATACATTTCTTGGCATTGAGCTTGAGCACATGGCTCTGGCACCAATCAAGTTTCCGTAAGGGCCTTTTGTAGAATATCCACATCATTTGGGGATTCAATAATGGCTCCAAGTTTGCAGTCATCTGTGAACTTTGTTAGCCAGAGTGCCTTAGTGTTGGCCTGTACTTCAGAGAAGTAAATGCCAAACAAGAGCGGTCCCAGGACTGAACACTGAGGTACTCCACTTGTCACTTGTCTGGAGCTGGATTTGGAGTTGGCTACTTTTACAGTCTGTGTTCTGCCAGTAAGTCAGTTGGCAACCCATCAAGTGAAGTAGGGATTAATGCTCAGCTTAGTAAGTTTATCCATGATTCCAGAGTGGGGGATGGTGTTGAAGGCCTTGGTGAGGTTCAGATAGGCTGTGTGGACCACCTTACCCTTGTCCATAGCTCTGGAGACTGATTTGAAGAAGTCAATTAGGTTCAGGAGACAAGATTGGCTCTTCATGAACCCAAACTGCATAGGGTCCAGTGTTTGAAGATTGCCAATGTCTTTGTTTATAAGTTCCATGATAATATGTTCCATGGCCTTGCAGATCAGGCTTGTCAGACCAATGGGGCAGTAGTTCCAGGGATCCAAGGTGGATCCCCCTTCTGGAGTGGGATAACTGTAACTGTGCTCCACTCAGTAGGCATGAAGACTGAGGTGAGGCTATGATTAAACATGGCACTTAGGTGAGGTGCCAGTTCATTTTTCTAGTTCATGTAGTACACAGCCTGGGATGTCATCTGGTCCCATGGATGCTGTATTCTTAGCTTTGGAGAGTGCGTCTTTTACCTGTGTGGCCATTATTACCAGAATTTGGCAATCTTTCGGTATTGAGATGGCCCTTTAAGGGATGAGAGGGGTGTGAAGTTTGCACTGAATTGATCTGCCAGGATATTGGCAATATCCTTGGGATCAGTATATTTAATGTCATTCTGTTGTAGCTTAGAACAGCTCTGAGCATTGCCATTTAGATTCTTGACATAGCTATAGAATGCCTTGTGGTTGTCTTTGGAATCTTTGGCAATTTTATTTTCATAACTAGCTTTGGAGGATTTTATGAGGGATCTCAGCTTCTTACTGATGCTGGTAAGGGAGTTTTTTGCATCCTGGGATTTTCCTCTTTTCTGAAATTGTTTCTTCCTTTTGTTGTAAAGTTTGTTTATGGCAAGGGACCACCCGATTGGCTTCCTTTTTTTGGAGGACAGTGTCTTGGTTCTACTGGGGATGGCACGATTCATGCACAAGTGGATGTGCTCATGCAGTGCCTTAGTGTAGGATTCAGCAGTCGAAATCTCACTTCCTGTCTGCATGGGTGTCATGAAGTTTGTCACTTCTGACTTGAGTAGCATGAAGTTGGCTTTGGAGAAGTTTTTTACGGAGGTTTCCTTACTGGAGGGTGGGGGTAGGATGCGGATGTCAAGGGTGATTGTGTGGAGCATCAATTTCCCATATTGGTAATGACCAGGTCTAGGATATTGGAGCCCCTGGTGGGATGAAGGATTAGTTGATCCAGGGCATTGGAATTTATGAATTCCAAGAACCGTTGGGCAAAGGTGTGGGTACATGAGTAGTTTTCCCAATTAATGGCAGGGTAGTTGAAATCACCCAGTATTAGGGTGTTTGGTTGTATCTTAATATTTTCCAGTATGTTTAGAAAGGTGTAGTGAGAATTGTAGGGCATGGTGGGGGAATTGTAGCAAGCTACAATTTGGATTGCATTTTTACCTAGTGTTAGTTGCACCTGGAGAATTTCAGATGCATTGTTTTGGGCAACTAGCCTGGTGTGAATATCCTTGGTGAATATGGACACTCCTCCACCTTTAGTGTTTTGGTCCTGGTTTGGTGGCCGAAAAGTGTGGTAAGAGTTGTAGCCTGGTATTGCAGGGGTGCTCTCTAGACCCTTGAACCAGGTCTCAGTTACTGCACAGATATTGATGTTCTCCATTTCTAGGAGTGCCTCAAGAGAGTGCATTTTAAGGTTCAGACTTCTAGCATTAAGTAGCATTTCCTTCAGATTTTGCATGCTTGTACCTGTTATGGTGGTGATTTTGTCCTTTGCACTTTGCCTAAAAAAGGCACTATAGAGGTGGCCAGAGCCTTAACCAGTAACCTGAATCCCAAGGGAGATAGGTGCAGACTATCTCTGGCAAAACATCGTGGTCTGTCAATCATGTCGTCCCAGACAGACAGATCTGGATCCCCTTTGAATGACACCAGAAGCGTAGCCAATTGTTGAAGTCAATCATTTTGTCCTTATACTGTGGTATCATTCTGGGCGAAGGCAGGATGCTACTCAGGGTTAGGGTCATACCTGCTTGAGCCACACGATCCGAGAACTCTTCCATGTCTCTTTTCATGTAGTCCAGGGAGGTGCATCTCAAGTCATTCACTCCAAAATGGACAATGACAGAGTCATATTTGTACTTGTTGTGGAGTGACTTGAGTGCATGCATTATGTGGCGGATCCTGGCACCCGACAGGCAGCTGACTAATTTTCTGCTTGTTCAGCCTGGTGAGTGGGACATCAGTGTGCCTGACTATAGAGTCACCTGGTTTACTATCAGATTCGCGAACGTCACTCGGTCGAACATTGTATAGACGAACGCATAAGGTCGGAAACACAAATGCCGAAGGCAGTAAAATCAATCGAGGAACGGTTTTACCATGGGTCGAGGTAGGGAGGATGTTTGTAGTAGGGTATTATACTGTACACCTACCTCGACCCATGGTAAAACCGTTCCTCGATTGATTTTACTGCCTTCGACATTTGTGTTTCCGACCTTATGCGTTCGTCTATACAATGTTCGACTGAGTGACGTTCGCGAATCTGATAGTAAACCGAGTCACCTATGACTAATGTGTTGGGTACGTTGTCTTGCCTTAGGGGCTGCTGTTGGGTTTAGAAGCGCTATGTGTTGCTTGAGGTGTAGTGCGGGTGTTAACCTTTTCCTCTTGACTGTCTAGCATAATCTTGGGTGGAGAGAGCTTTGCTTCCAGTTTGGCTATGTAACTGCATCTCTCACAGGTTGTAGTGTTGGGTGGTAGGAGGAGAGGGTTGTCTGTGTACATGAGGCAATTGCTGCATTACCGCAGTATGCCCAGATTCACCAGGTGGACAGGAGAAATCACCTGAAGCTGATCCTTGGACATGCCTGGTTTGGTCCTTTTTTTTTTTTTTTTTTTTTTTTTGTAAAGTACAAGAGCTGTTTTCCCTTACCTTAGCAAGGTTAGTTTGTTTGTTTGTGTCTTTCGGCTTTTTCCCGGTTAGGGGTCGCCACAGCAGAACTCCGGTCCGCTAATGATTGGCAGTAAAGTTTTATGTGCTGGCTTGCTGGGCCTAACGCACAACCTTCAATGAAGGAATGCCCATTCACACATGTCGCCACACAGAAGATGCTCTAACTGAGAATCGAACGGGCAACATCTAATTGTGAGGCGACAACGCTATCGCAGCACCACCACCATGCAAGGTACTTTGCAATTATAGTACCTTGTATTAAATGTATTAACTTATATTCCTTCTATAATGCACCACCACTTGTTAGAGTGTTTTAAACTTGTAGATTTAAACGTTTTTCCACTAAGCAATGGAACAAAATGTATAAACCAATAATGACAAAATGACTCATTACAGAACATTTCAACCACAAAAGGCCACTCAGTCTTCTATCACTACTTCTTCTTCTTTCGGCTGCTCCCATTAGGGGTCGCCACAGCAGATCAACTGTTTCCATTTCTTCCTGTCCTCTGCATCTTGCTCTGTCACACCAACCACCTGCATGTCCTCTCTCACCACATCCATAAACCTTATCTTAGGCCTCCCTCTTTTCCTGTTACCTGACAGCTTCATTCTTAGCATCTTTTTCCCAATATACTCTGCATCCCTCCTCAGCACATGTCCAAACCTGTGTAATCTTGCCTCTCTGGCTTTGTCTCCAAACCTTCCAACCTGGGCTGAGCCTCTAATATACTTATTCCTAATCCTGTCCATCCTCATCACACCCAGTGCAAATCTTAACATCTTCAACTCTGCCACGTCAAGCTCTGACTCCTGCCTTTTTGTCAATGCCACTGTCTCCAACCCATATAACATAGCTGGTATCACTACCCTCTTGTAGACCTTCCCTTTCACTCTTACTGGTACTCGTCTGTCACAAATCATTCCTGACACTCTTCTCCACCCACTCCATCCTACCTGTATGCTCTTCTTCACCTCTCTTCCACACTCACCATTACTCTGAACTATTGATCCCAAGTACTTAAACTCATCCACCTTCACCACCTCTACTCCCTGCATCCTCACCAATCCTCTATCCTCCCTCTCATTCACACACATATATTCTGTCTTAGTCCTGCTGACCTTCATTCCTCTTCTCTCTTGAGCATATCTCCAACTCTTCAGGGTCTCCTCCACCAGTTCCCTACTCTCACTACAGATCACAATGCCATCTGCAAACATCAACTTCTATCACTACAATCCACCAAAATCAGTCAATATACACATCATCTGCAGAAGTAAAAGTCATCTGAATAATTCCACATTAAAGAGATCTATAACTAATGAAAAGGTTGCTACTGGCAAACAAATTTACATTTCAGTATGTTTCATGTGCAACTTTAGTGTCTGTTGTCCTTGAAGAATAAACTGCCAATGTTATACTTAAAAAAACTTGATAAGGTGGTGATATTGCAAGAAGAAATGGCTCTCCAACCAGCAACTTTGTAGTTACTTAGAATCTCATGTAAAGGAGGACACACTGAGGAGGGCAGTACTCCATACCCACTTAAAAGGGGCATTGCAATCCATCTACATGGTGTGGGAGTAGAACCCAGAGACTTTTGCACCAATAGTAAGAATACTACCTGCCGTGCTACTAACACTGCTTTTAAAGTTAATAGCACAAACACTGATGATGGCCATTTGCTAAAAAAACAGTTACACAGTAAAAACAGACAGCATGAGCAGCAAACTTCTCTTCCAATGTAACTCCACATTCCTTGAAAATGCACAGAATATCAATATTCTTTGAAAATGCACTGAAACGCAACATTGCTTGAAACCCACTTGCTGATGATAGTTGATGTAGAGGATTCAGGCCCTAGGGCCCTTTATTCAAGGTACAGGGTTTGTGACTGAATAAGTTACCCAACCTGACATCCCTAATTGGGGCATCTTACACAGACACATACACACACACCCTTGTGTTTATTTCATGAACAACCTGTTCAAATGAAACAGCAATCAGAATCCATGCTCGTTTTAAAAATCTCATGCTTAAATGCGTGTGCAAAGTACTACAGATGCTTCTAAGGAATGCACACAGAGTGTGTTCTTAAAGGAGAAGTATAAGTTTTGTGGCTGCCTCCACTGACTACTGCCCCCGCCGAAGTCAGTGAGCCCTAAGCAACTGCCTAGGTTACCTAGTGCTGGACTTGTCTCTGCAGTACTGTATTTTAATGTCAGCCTAATCTCTTTCATAGTTTATCTGTGAGTCTTGATGTTACCCTCTGATTTGATATGACAGCTAAAGATCAATTTACTGAATATTATTGTTTTCCACATTGAAGAACTGCCTGTCAGCTAGTGTTTCATAAGCTATCAGTGTTTCAGACCAGCTTTTTAGTTTGATCATAGGGAAGTATGCCTCTAAGTATGTACTTTCTTCAAAGTAGTTATTGCAGCAATGATATAATTTAATGGCCAACTATATCCATTTTTTCTGGTGGTAAATTAGTCACAACTGAGATGATAGGATGTTTTTTTTCCTCCATGATTTAAGAGCTGTGAATTATCTTCCTCATTTCTTTTTTTAAAGAATTATTGCACGATGGTGCACAATGTGCACCATCGCTAAGCAATGTTAAACAGCAGTAGAATCAGTGAATGCATGTAAAAATATAGTACACACTTGTAAAACTTATATCAACACCCTATTATGAACCCAGCACCATTGTACTTCATCAACAATGCATTAACCCATCTAGCCACCAAGTCAGTTAATTAACCAATGTATTCTAAACAATCAGTACTAATTAAGTGTGTTTGTGCAATGCTTTGCATTGCACAACATCACTCAGCAAGTCTGAGAAAATATTAATTCAGGAACAATAATAAACTTTTCAGCTTAGCAGAGAAATAAATCTGAATAAAGCCATACACAATGAGGGGACATAAGGCCATCAGTAAAGTGACATGCTGTAAATATTGTTCTAACAAACTTAGGTATATGATAGAATAACAGGTATTGCATGATTATTAATTAATTTACTTAAGTAGCAGCTGTAATACACAGTGCAGGTGATGTGACATGTGGGGACATGTGTAGAGCATTAGACTGCAGTGCAGATAGCCTAGGGTTCTAATCCACGGTATGCATGCTGTTTTGATACTGTTGTGACATTGCGGCTTATACAAATAATGTGTTAGCATAAGGAAATCACCATGGAATAGCATTTTTTGTCAGTTATTTTCATATACATTTACAAAAGTTGCATGTCAGTTAGCATCGGGCAAACCAATGCAGTTGTTTTAACGTGTGCGCCTGATGCTACGCAGCATGCATTTTTTTCAAATGTATCAAAGTTTATACAGTGTGCATTCTCAATAAGCATGATTGGTGGGGAAAAAAAACATGTTGTTTCAAGTGTAATCATTTATGGCCTTCTAAAAATGAAGTATATGAACACTTCTGTCAAATCTTCCCCATCTATTTTCACTAATGCGTGTTCTGTGGTCTGGTGTGCACTGCACAGCAACATGCACAAATGATAATACAGCTATAATGGACGCTAGTACCATGGGTTTCAAACCAATGGAATATATCACTGTTTTAACAAACAGCAGCACACAGCCGATTGAGTAACAGTCATACATACATTTATACCTGTTGCTTCATTAACTGTTATGGGGTGTGGTCATTGATTTAGCTCATTAAAACATGATCACACTCCACATTTTGGGTCCAGGTGGTACCAGGTTCAAAACTAGCATCATGTAATGCCTTCAATTGTTTCTTTGCATATGTGTTGGTGGGTTGGAATAGTGGTGTAGATTGTACTTTTACAAGTGCACATGAGCATCTGACATAATTTCTCAAATTTGAGTGTTTATGTGCCTGGTTGTGCAATGCACACCACTGAGGTGAAAGTTTTTGTAGAAAAAAATGGGCGATAAGAAAGTAGTGAAATGGGTGCAAATAGGGTGGAAAACATAATGATATATTGCAGAAAATATATTATTTTTTTATTGATTGTATGAAATACACACACTAGATAACTGAATCTGTGACAGAAGGTCTTAAGGCATTGTTGGAAGTTAAAGGAACATCTGCAGTCACAGAAGTTACAAAATCATCTGCTTTGTATGCACTGAATGCAATAATGATTAAATGTGTGGTGCTACATGTTACTGATATCCAATAAAAGTGAATAAGCACCTGTTTACCATTACAGCGCAATGCTGTGCATCACACACCATCGCAAAAATAATTCTTTAAAGAAAAGAAAAGAAAAGGGGAAGATAGGAAAGTGGTGAAATAGGGAGCAAGCAGGGGCAAAAACAAAGTGAATGGAAGGTAGTAATGTGCAGGAAGGGTGTAGGTAAGAACCACAGCTATCCATTTCTTCAACAGTAACAACTGGGCACATGTACACATTTTTAGCTGTGTGTCAGTCCCAAGATGAACATTTTAGCTGTATTTGAACTGTCACCTCCAGAGAGAGGGGTGTCAACAACATAATTGCATTGTGAAGCCAGTTGAACCAAATTAGGTGTGTCAAGTAGACACAGCTGCAAAATAGAGTGCTATGTATGGGACATGTGCCCTTTTCTTACTTTTTGTAAAGTAGAGAGTGGTATGTTGGGAAGGGACATAGGAAAGTCTGGGGCAGGCAAGTTGGGAAGGTGTGGAAGCATTTGCAGACAGACAAGACATACAAGACAAGGACAGGGTCAGTGAAGTACATGAGGGGGGGTGAACACCTTTGTTGGGGTGGGGGTTTGGGAATCGGAGTCCTATAGATATGTTTGGTGACAGGAAGAATCAAGTCCCCACCTACTGGACTGTTATCACTGCCACCTCACTGTGCCAGTGGTGAATGTGTCTGATGTCTGTGTCTCCTTGTGTTATTAATTATGATGATGGAGAGCAGTGGTGTAGGCATACACCAGTTGTGTGGCACACAATCCTATGCAACAAACTTGTCATTTCAGCTCGGGTAACAAAATCACTCCCTGCCTCTGCTCCCAGAGAGAATCACATGCCTATCATCTGGGGCAGAACTACCTGAGCGTGCAGGTAGGGCATGGCCAGGCTGCAGCCCAGAAATGCTAGGCCTTGATGCTGTAGCCAGTGGAGGGAGTGTAGGCATTCCTGGGAACTGTCTTACCCTACCGTGCTGTATTAATAACAAATAAAATTGAAATACAATAATGAAATAAACATAACACAAAATAATGTAAAAAATAACATTTACATAAAAAAACAACACATAAGTAATAAAATAATTATTATAATGGAAAATATGAGTATATACATAATGTAATGATAAAGATAAGTAAGTAAATAACTAAATAAATAAATAAAAAAGAAGAGAAGGGGTGGGGTGAGAGAAAAAAAAAAAAAAAGAACATTAGTAGCCACACAGATAATATACAGAGCTTCCTACAAATAATGTACTATATTCTGTTACATTTTACTTATAACAATAACAAATGCTAATAAATACCTTTAGTACATTTAATACTACCATGTTGCTAACACAGACACACTATACTACAGATCAGATTGCATCCAGTGATCATTCATGGTTATATATATTGACATATGCATGTTGCATTTACAATGTTTGCATTTGACAGTGGGCCATCTGAGGCACAGGTATAGAGGTCTGCACTTCAACTGCTATCATTATGAATATGTTACACTTTTTGTTGTTGTGTCTTTTGGCTTATCCCAGTTAGGGGTCGCCACAGCGGAACTCCAGTCCGCTAATGTTTGGTAGTGGATTTTTACGTGCTGAGTTACCAGCCCTGATGCACAACCTTCAACGAAGGCACGCCCATTCACACATGACTCCACACAGAGACACTCTAGCTGAGAATCGAACGGGACAACGTCTTACTGTGAGGCGACAACGCTACCGCAACACCACTACCGCAAGCCATTATGAATACGTTACACTACTGAATGTTATTGCCGTCAAGCTAAAATATTATTGTAAAGAGATGCCCTTAAATTTAGGGAGTGTGTTATTCAAATTAACAAGCATTGACTAATATAATACTGTACTTTCTATGTGGAATACAGCATAATGCCAGCACTCTTTTATAGATACAGGCATATAGTTATAATGATAATCTGCAGCCTGCTCTTGGTGTCCCTGGAGTATAGGTCATAATTTACATTGCAATATTTATGTCAACTTAAACATGTCCTGTATAGTTTGGATGTGTGATTTTCTAAATGACAACCCCTGTCAACTCTGTAATACTGGACTTTTGTTTTACTAAACATAATAATGCATGCATAATCTTACATTAAAATGTACAAAAGCATACTCAAAGTGATACAAGTGTGTAGCACAATAAGCTGTATTTACTCCTAATGCTAAAATACCAGTACTTTTCTGAAGCATACTTACCACTTGCATCTCTCATCCTTCTCAGTTTTCCCTCATAGGCTCACACATGTATTCTCTCCACATTAGCTGTGGGGGACATATACATACATCAAGGTCAGCAGTCAGAAACAGATGCAGCTGTTCATCATTCAAGCAGTGCCTGTAAGTGACACATCTGTGGAGTGTTGTCACTCCTGCATTTATCAATCCAATGATCAAGGGTATCCCTTTTCCTCATCCTGAGGTCTCGATTGTGATTTCTACACTGTTTGCCAGTGCAGGAGATACCAGTAACACTGGACAAATTCCTAGCCAAACAAATCACACACATCCAACTTGTAATCTGATCGGTGATAGTGCTTCTGCAACAGCTGGGGACCATAATCATTCATTAGGAGTCCAGCAAACACTTTTGACTCCTTCACACCCCAGCTTTGAGAATGAAATCTCAAAAGTTCACTCTGAACATCAGCCAAGTGTAATGAAGATGAACACCAATGTATGTCTTTTCCCACCAATAACATTTATAACAGATACAGAGAATGCAGAACGTTGCAATCTGTAATATTTGAAAATGGTGTGTGCTGCTTAGCATTGCCCAAACACAGGCAATGTGTTTGTGCAAAGCTAAATAAGCACAATATGTGAAATAATGCAGATATTAATAAAATAACTCAAAACTGAAATAATATGACTGTCTCATCCATCAGGCAATAATTAAGATATAGGAAATACTAGGTCAACTAATATAATTTATAATATGACTGTCTCATCCATCAGGACAATAATTATAACATAGAATATATTAGGTCAAATAATATAATTTATCACGTGAAGTGGGACACCATTAAAAAGGACAGGATTCTGCAGTATTAGAACTCTGGACCCTAGCTGGCAGTTCTACACTCACAGTTGTTCCCATAACAAGAATGAAAATATAAGTGTTTAGACTTCATTGCATTGCTAGCTATTACAAGGTCATATTGCAAAAAAACAAGACTGTAATACTTGTTTTTAAACCCAGAACCATGTGAACTTATGTGTGGTACTTAATGCTTTGCACCACAGAAGTTACACAACTTGCAGCTACATTTGTATTCATTGTAAGGTTCATACAGGCTCAAAATTTAAGAATAAAAGAGATAACATGCAGAAATCAATACATGATGTATACAGTACAACTTTTAGCACACAGGGACTATGCCTACACATCTGCAATCCAGATCAACATGCAATGTAGATTCAGAGCAATGTATGTGTTCCTTAAAGCTGTCGTTCTCACATACACCTCTGTAGCAAGCAGTAGCAATCATTCAGTGCAAAAGCAAATTAAACAGAGAATGTACCTTTATATTGAAATAGTACATGTTAGTTGTACACTTAATGAAACATTAAACTTGCAGAATACTGCACTTACTCCTTGCATAGGCAGTTAGGATTCTTGTTTTCAAATATGCAACACTGTTCTAACATGCTGTGTTCCTTGGTCAGTCAGAAATTGTCTGAAAAGTACAGTGGTACAGAGTATGTGTGAAAACAATTCTATATTATTGCCTTTACAATGTTGAAAGATATTAATTGGGAATATGTTATGCAGTTGGCAAAGAAGTAAAGCCAGTTTGGTTAGCATAAACAAGCATTGACTGTTATTTTGGGGGTGGGGAGCAAAGGCATCCAGCCCTATGTGAGCTTGTGAGATATCCCCCCATAGCACACATCTGAAGCAATTGGGAGATGTGGCACTTATGGGATTCATGTTAACTGGCAGGTTTGCCAGCACACATGTGGCAGATGATACACATGCCATTAAACATGACTTGGGAGTTTGAGTTGTACACCTCATGGTTAATGTAGACCCTACCCTATTCCCCATTTCTTGTTGTCATGTGTACATGACTCCAATGTAAGGCACACATTAATTTAGGCTCATGTAATACATGTTACAATTGTAGCATTCTTCTGAAAATATACTCAGAACTAATGTTTAAATTTGCAATGTTGTAGCATACCATGTGGTGATGTTTTGAAGATCCTGGAAGGTGATGTTTTTACCAAATCAAGCATGCCCACGGCTAGCCTGTGAAATGTCCCAGTGACTAGGAATAACATTTAAACACATACCTTACTTTCCACTGGGATCGTTTATTGCACTCGTCTCTCTCTGAGTCAATGCTGAACGAGGTCGCTCAGTTGCACCAGTGTCTATTTGCCCTGCAAACTTTTCACTTTCTCTGTGTGTAGCTACTGCCTGCAGCAGCAGCAGTGTCTTCAGCCTGTATCACAGACAGATGTATTCAAGAAGCAGCAGCTAATAATAATCTCTTCATGCCTACTTTGTGTCTGCGCTGCAGTATTTTATCAATCCACAAAAAAAAAAAAAAAAAAAAAAAAAAAAAAACATGGAAACAACATGGATGCTTTTATATCTTGTTGACTAGCTCAACAGCATTGGCTGATTAGCATGCAATTCAACTGTGTGTGCTGTAATTAACGTCTCGGAAGCACACAGTAGGACATATGCAATCAGTTATTGATGTACTCCATTATAAAACTGCAAATGTGTAGTTAGGTAAACTGATGTGGATGAGAGTTATTGCATGATTCTAACTCAGATACACATCTCTTCTGATTCAGTATATTTCAACAGAGGAGTATTGTACACCATTGGGTATACATATTGTAACCTAAATAATGCAAATGCTGAAATGTAGATAAGAATAAATGTGAAATAAGTCTGTTTGCATTTTTTAGAACCATTCTCATTACCTAGCCTTCTTTTCCAGCAATGTGAGAGATACAGAAGATGTAGAGGAAGCCGAAAGTAAAATGCTGTGTACTAACCATGTACACATGTTCCATACAAAGATCCTTTGACAGTACTTTTAATAGTTCAATGTTGTTTGGTTAACAACATTGTTGCTTACCCTGTTATTTAGTTTTTGTTTTTTTTTTTTTTTTTGAGGGTGGATGATGTCCTGCTATGGCACAAACTAGAGTGGACTGTTATGATGGGTGGGTGACATACCCTGGGATTTATGAAGTTTGCGCCAGGTGTAGGCGTAGCGTCGGCATTCCAACACCAAATATGGCCGTTGAGCGATCCAGGTACAAGCTGTTCCCACTTGCACTACCTATGTACGCTATGCCTGCACAGCTCCCGGGCCTTGTATGCTAATTACCCCATGTGCAGCAGTGCAGTATGCAAATAAAGGTATGTAGCGATCCAGGAAGTGGTGCAGACGTAGTATAAGCATGCAGAAATGTAAACCGTAAAAAACGGTTTACATTTTTGCAAACATAAAATTGGAGCCATGACAGCCAACCAAACACATGTATTATATTGTTAGTATATGCCAATGGCTAAATATATAGCCATTGGCATAAAAAAATGTACAAAATATAAAATGAACATTTAATATTTATAGTCGCACTATCGCGATGTGGAAGCACAGGGCAGTGGCACATAAAGGGGATTGCAAGGAAAATAGAAAAATATAGAATAAAACTGCAATGTAACACATATCATGATTTCCCCATAATAGTCAATGGCAGGCATACTACACCACACTATGGCGCAAGGGTTGCTAAGGGGCTGTGACAGTGTTATGCGTGGTAGCTAGGAATTAGTAGGCAATGCCATGCAAATGAGTGGAGTAATAGTAAATCACAGATTCCCTGCTGGCGTAAGGATGCACCTCACAGTGTAGCATTATAACACAGAGGTGTACCCTTGAGATAAAGATGACATCAAGAGAGGGGTGTGTTACCTTTGCTGTAAGCACATTGGAGTATTGCTAAACCAGTTTGCCCATAGCTAAGCAAAGCTTCAGGATAGGGGTGTGTTGAACTGGCCATAGCTTTGGTTAGCTGAGAGTATACAAGGTAACTGAGTATGCATGTGAATGGAGATGAAAATGTGCTTAAACCTGGTAAACAGGTTTGCACAGCGTGCACTGAACTGAAACAAGAAGGATATAGGAAAGAAATAAGGAAATGCTGCAGCAGGGAAATTGGAGTACAAATTACTAATTAACACCTAGGAGCCTACAGTGGGCCATTGACAACAGCTAACAAGGCTGCAAGCAGCTCTCTGCAGAACAGGAAAGGGGAGGGGCTGTACTGCAAAGAAAACAGTAAAGTGTCAAAGCACAACAAAGCCGATTTGCAGTATATCAGCTACAAGACACATTTTGCCATGACTGGGTAGGGAAAAGTACAAAACAAGAAAGACAGCAGATGGATGCATGCCTGAGAATGGGATGGGATACAGGTTTAAAAGTGAATTAAAGGGCAACAGATTAATTAAGGCAGGCAAGCATAACTCCACAGTAAAAGACCTACACTTGCAGTACTCATTGTAAAACCCATAATTAAGGTACTTTGCAGCTGGAATAGCTCATACACACCCAATGACATCAGCAGCATCCATAGCACAATAGTATAAAGTGTGAAAGCACCTCACACACACTTGTGTATTCCCATACACTCTGCACCAGTGGTGTATACAGACAGGGAACTTTTAGTGTGTACATGTTAGGGGCTGCCATAGCTTTGATCCATCAGCATGTGTTGGAGACTGAAGATGATGTTGAGGATGATGCACATGACCAGCTCAGGCACCAGAGGAGGAGGAAAGTGTTCAGACCCTGGGTAACCTACCAGGGGCTACATGATCTGGAGATAGTAGAGCATTACAGGGTGGACAGGAACACACTACAGCAACTTGTGGAGCTGTGCCGGCCACGCCTCAGAGCCAGAATAAACAGAGGGGAACCCATCCCAGTGGATACAAAGATATGTGTAAGCCTTAGAATACTAGCTACAGGTACCTTTCAAAGACCAACTAGGGATATCATGGGGATCTCACCGGCATCAGCATCCAAGGTACTATGCCAGTTCCTGGATGCCATGGTAACACATGCCAATGAGCACATATAATGCCCCCGAACGCAGGAGGAGTTGGCCAGCAATATGCGTCTCTTCCACTGTGTGGCAGAATACCCAAAGTTACTGGGTGCAATAGACTGCATGCACATACACATCAAGTCACCACCCGGTGAGCAGGGTAGGCACTACATAAACTGCAAGGGATACCCCTCCATCAACTGCCAGGTCATGTGCAATGCCCTGGTCATTATCTTGGATGTATGTGCTGGCAGCCCTGGAAGCTGTCATGACTCCCACATTTGGCATGCCTCACAGCTGTATAAGGTATTTGCCAGGGGGGACATCCCAAATGGCCACCTGGTGGGGGATGCTGGCTATGCACTTGAACAATGGATGATGACTCCCATCAGAAATGCGCACACACCCATGCAGGAAAGCCATAATGAGGCACATGCACAAACCACAATCATCACAGAGTGTGTGTTTGGGATGCTGAAATCACGGTTCTGTTGCTTGGACATATCTGGTGGAGCCTTGTAGTACTCTCCAGGCACGTGTGCCCACATCTTCATAGTATGTGCCATGCTACACAATATGATCCTGTGGAAACAGCTGCAGCAGGGACAGAATGGTGAAGGCCCTCACAGCCCACCACCATTGCCAAGGGCCCCACAGGCACAGAGGTACTCAGACCATGAACACCCTGAGCCAGCCTCAGAAGGCAGATGGAGGCATACCCAGTATGCCCATGCCTTGGCACGAGGAAATGTATAGCACACAGGCTAACAGTGTAGGCATCTAGGGACTGACCCCTTTCTCCACCTGCACATGCAGTAAAAATGGATGGCACACACACAAGACTACCTGTAAATTGTCATGTATAGGCAGTCTACTGTGTGCATCCAACATAGGCAGTCCTCAACTACTGCATACACAACTGCCATTGGCACAAGGTAAGTCAACACGTGAACAGTAAATTAAGCTATCAGCATGTGCTGATACTGTATGTATAGGTTCATAGGTTCATAGGTAGGTACTTGGCCAACTGCTAGGGGCCATTCATAAGCCTAGCCAAAATGTGTCAGCTTTTGCCACCCCATTGATTCATAACTGTCCCTCTGTGAAGCAGAGCCAATGGCAGGATCCCAGGGGTGTATCTACTGTTCCCCATCCACTCTTCAAGGTTTCTATTGAAGTGTGTTAGTGAGGGGCTCTGTATAATGTAATTAGGGATGTTGTTCCAATGTATGGGGAGTTTCTGTGAGAGGAATCCGTCCCTCCAGCATCTTCCAGTTATTGTTGTGGCAAGGTTCAGCTCACTACAGTGTGTGGCTCACTGTGACATGGAGTCCCATAGGTGGAGCATATCCATTAAGCCTGAGTTGGACATGGCTGTGTTGGCCAGCAGAGATCATCTCTGAGTAAATGAGATGCCACTGAATAAAGCAGGAGTTTTGTTCAGTCTGGCTGCATAAGGGATATGTTTGAGGCCAGTAATCCTCTTGACGAGGCACATTTGTGGACCTTCCAGCTGTTGGAAGTGTCTTCTGAGGTACATCCCAAATGGGTTATTATACCCTATGATGGGACTGATGAGTGATGACCATGCTGTTAGTGGCACTTAGCTAGAGGTCATGACTTTGGCACCCTGTGTTGGTCTCTGTGAGGCCCCTTGAGGGATGTCTGTGTCAGCTGGACTGTCAGTTATGGCTCCCAGTTTGCAGCCATTGCCAAACATGGTCCGCCATAGTCCACCTATGTTTGCCTGTACTTCTGAGAAGTATATGCCAAACAGTAAGGCTCCCAGGACTGAGTCCTGTGGGACATCAGTTGTGACTGGTTAATAGTTGGACCTGGAGACCACTAGTCGTACCATGTGGGTTCTGTATGTAAGCCCATTAGCAACCTAACCTGTGATGTATGGGTGTATGTATAGGCTGGTGCATTTATCAATAATACCTGAGTGGGGCATGGTGTCAAAAGCCTTGGCGAGGTCCAGGTAGTATGTGTGAACCACCTCTCCCCTCATCTAACATCTTGGTGACTGTATGTAAGACGTCAAACAGGTTCAGTAGGCATGAACTGCACTCAACCAAGCTGACCTGGGTTGGGTCATGTGTTTGGAGGTTACCAATGTTTTTGTTAATGAGTGTCATGAGGATGTGCTCCATACCATTGCAGTCCAGGCTAGTAAGGCTTATGGGGTGGTAGTTACCATGGTCAGTTGTGATTCCACCTTGGTGGAGTGGAATAACCATTGCCACATGCCATTGTATGGGCATGTAGCCTGTGGAGAGGCTGAGGTTGAAAAGCTTAATTAGGTGGAGGGGGGGGTCAGGTCATCTTGTAGTGTATGCAAGATGCAGTCTGGGAAACCATCTGCCTCCATTGATGCTGTGTTCTGCTGTTAGAGAGGGCCACTTCCACCTGTGTGTCTCTGATGTCTGTGATACTGTACCTTTCGGGGATTGTTGTGGGCTCTTTAGGGGGTGAAGTATGCACTGAATGTATCTGCAAGGAAGTTGGTGATATCAGTAGGGTCAGCATATTTTGTGCTATATTTCACCGACACAGTGCAAATCTGTGTGTCACCACTTAGATCCTTGACATAGCCAAAGAAGGCTTTGTGGTTATCTTTCGAATCCTTGCATATTTTCCTGTTGATGTTAGCCTTGGATGACTTCATGAGGGACCTACGTATCTTACTAATACTGGTCACGGATGTCTGCCCTTTGTGGGATTTGCTGTTTGTCTGGAACACAGTCCTACTTCTGTTGTATAGCCTGTTTATTGCAGGAGTCCACCAGACTGGTGTCCTTGTCTAGGAGGAGTGAGTCTTGGTTTACCAGTGATGTCCCGAGCCATACATCCTTGTAGGTGCTTATAGATTGCATTTGTAAATCTGCATTGATTTTGAGCAATGTTTCCCCTTAGCATGGGGGCCGCGAAACCCCCACCCATGTTTCTGGTAGTGTGAGTTTAGCTGTAGGAAAAGTATACACCGTGGCTTCCATGGGTGGTGGAGATGGTTGGGTGTGGAAACAGTGAATAGTTCATGGTCAGATCTAACCAGTGACTGGTTTACCTCCACTGTGGTGCACCTGTCACCCATGTTGGTGATTACCACTTCTAGTATGCTTCCACCCCTCATTAGGGAGTTTACCATCTGATACAGGGCATATGAGGTGGTAAATTCCAGGAAGTGCTGGGTCTGGAAGTGAGTACTTGGGTATGTTTCCCAGTTAATGGTTGGGTAGTTGACATCGACCAATGCCAGGCTGTGTAGTAGGACTGTCATGTTCTCCACTGTCTCCAGGTAGGTGGAGTGGTGGTCCTGGGTCATGGAGGGTGATCTGTAGCAGGCCACAGTTTACACTGCAGTTGTGGCTGATGTTAGCAGCACATGGATGATCTCAGAGGTATCATGCTGCCCCACTAACCTGGAGGTGTAGGTATCCCTGATGAATATGGATACACCCCTCCATGTCTATGTCAGTCCATGTTCTGTGGCCAAAATGTGTGGTATGGGTTGTAGTCTGGTAGTGCTGGTGTGCTCTCAGGAGCCTTAAAACAGGTCTCAGTTATTGCACAGATGTTGACGTTGTCCATACTGAGGAGTGCTGTGAGTGCATGCATGTTGTGATCACAACCCCTGGTGTTGAGCAGCATAACCCTCATTGATTCTGCTATTTTTCTATTTACGGAGCTGGTATTCACCTTTGAGACCATGGGGGCGCCAATAGCCTTGGCCAGAATGCTAAAGCCTAAGACTGACACATAAGCCAGTATGGTATTGTTGCATGCATGTTTCCCATCTGTGCTTGTTTCTCATCTCTCCTGTAGGTAACCTACTGGTAAGCAATAGAAAGCTTTAAACTTATACAAGTCTTCTAGCTTCCAAGATATGCTTTTGGAGTGATTAAGTATCAGTGTTCTGTATGTTCTTGCTGAACTTAACTGTTTCCTGACTACATGGTGATTTCTCACTGTATATTGTGATCAGAAAGTCTGTTTATTCACATATTATGACTGTGATGGCCTGCACTTTAGAGATTCACAGATAGGTAGTAGGCTATCTGCAAAAGGGCAATTAGAAGCATAGCTACAGTGTGCTGGCTTTCTCTGCACCATTGATGAAGTAACTGAGCCTCTGTCAAGCATAGCCAATGAAGCAATTACAGGCAGAGTTGCCAGAAGCTGTTGAAGACTGGGGTGGTGATGGGTGATAGGGGCACTTAATGATCTAAAGAGGGCATGTTAATGTAACAATTCAACACCATTCAATTTCCCCCAACAGGTCTTGCAGATATCAAACTGGATGGGCTCCCCCACCCCCTGGCTGTATGGTTCTGGGACATGATCCCAGGGGTGTTCATAGGTTCATAGGTTCATACTAGGCGATCTGCCCTAGGGCATTTATAAGCCTAGCCAGAGTGTGTTTGGCTTTCGCTACCCATTTTAAATTAATTTTGCTATGCCCTTTTTCGAGGTTAGTATACTGTGCCTCTGTCTAACAGTGACACAGAAGTGATACCCGGGGTAAACCTACGATCTCCCATCCACTCATCAAGATTCCTCTTGAAGAGAGTCAATGAGGGACTTTGCCTAACCTGGACTGGGATTTTATTCCAGAGTGAAGTGAGCCTCTGGGTTATGAATCTGTCCCTCCAGCATGTCCTATTTATTTCAGTGCTGAGGTTCAAGTCTCTCGAGCGCGTAGCTCGATGGGATTTGGATTTTCTGAGGTGCAGCATGTCCATTAATTCTGGGTTGGACATGGCTTTATACGTGAGGCACAGATCACCTCTGAGCAGGCGGTATGCCACTGAGTAGAGCTGGAGTTTCTTTAACCGAGCAGCATATGGCATCTGTTTGAGCCCTTTGATCCTCTTGGTGAGGTACTTTTGGGGTCTTTCCAGTTGTTGCAGGTGTCTGGTAAGGTACATCCCAAAAGGGGTATTGTACTTAATTATGGGCCTGATGAGGGATGAGTAAAGAGGCACGATGACCTCCCCTGATCTAGATGTGAATCCCTTCATGATTAGGTGGGTTATATAAAATGTTTTTCTAACCACTTTGGCCATGTGGTTGTCAAATGAGAGATTGCTATCAACTTGGGTCCCCAGGTCCCTAATTACTTCTTCTGTACTTAATGGATTACCACCTATGTGGTAATTTGTGGGCACTTTTTTGCCAAAGGGGATGACTATACACTTTTTGGCGTTTAGCTTGAGGCCATGGCTCTGGCACCAGTTGTCTGTTTCTATGAGGCCCTTTTGGAGGATGCTTGTGTCGGCTGGAGAGTTGATTATGGTGCCCAGTTTGCAGTCATCTGTGAACTTGGTCAGCCACAGTCCTTCCGTGTTGGCCTGTACCTCCGACAAATATATATCGAACAAGAGAGGTCCCAGGACTGAGCCTTGTGGGACGCCACTTGTAACTGGTTTGGAGTCTGACATGGCACCAGCAATTCTAACCATGTGGGTTCTGTCCGTGAGCCAGTTTGCAACCCATCTAGTGACATAGGGGTTTATATTTAAGCTGGTGAGCTTATCTATAATGCCCGAGTGGGGTATTGTATCGAAGGCTTTTGCGAGGTCCAGGTAGGCTGTGTGGATCACCTTCCCCTCATCAATGGCCTTGGTGACTGTTTCAAAGAAATTGACCAGGTTTAAGAGGCAGGATCTGCCCTTAACAAAGCCGAACTGGGTAGGATCCAGTGTCTGTAGGTCCCCATATCTTTATTTATGAGGTCCATGATGATCCTTTCCATAGCTTTGCAGACCAAGCTAGTCAGGTTTATGGAGCGATAGTTTCCAGGATCCGTTGAGGCACCACCTTTGTGGAGAGGGACCACTGTTGCTGTACGCCACTCTTTGGGTGCATATCCTGTAGTAAGGCTGAGATTGAACAGTAGTTTTATGTTTGGGTTTAGCTCTTCTTGGAGTTCATGTAGGATGCAGCCCGGGACACCGTCTGGTCCCATTGATGCTGTGTTTTTTGCTTTGGAGAGGGCGGCTCTTACCTGAGCATCTGAGATGTCAGGGGGGGCAGCACTCTGCTGGGATAGATATTTGCCCTTTTGGTGGGGAGGGGGGGGGGAAGTTTGCGCTAAACCTGTCAGCTAGTATGTTGGCAATGTCTGCCGGTTCGATGTATTTTTTGTCATTTTGGACTAATTCTGAGCATATCTGGGAATTCCCACCCAGCTTCCTAACATAACTAAGGAAAGCCTTGTGATTATCCTTAGTGACCTGTGCAATTTTTCTCTCGAAGCTGGCCTTAGATGATTTTATGAGTGCCCGTATTTTTTTGCTAATACTGATCAGAGATGCCTTCCCTTTTTGGGATTTTGCTCTGTCATGTAGTAGCTTCCTCCTTCTATTGTATAGTTTGTTTATGGCTGGGGTCCACCAAACAGGACGTCTGCCTTTGGAGGATTGGGTCTTGGTTTTATTTGGGATTGCATGATCCATGCATTCCTGAAGTTGTTCATAGAATGTGTTTATAAAGGATTCTGCAGTCTGGGCCATATTTTCCACAGGCTTGGGGGCTTTGAAGGATTCCACCTCAGTTTTGAGAAGTGTGAAATTTGCTTTAGAGAAGTTTTTCACTGTGGTTTTCTGGGCAAGGAGTGAGGTCGGGATGTGAATATCCAGTGAGATTAGTTTATGGTCTGATCTTACCAGTGAGGGATACACTTCGAGTCTGGAGCATAGAGTCCCCATGTTGGTGATGATTAGGTCCAGCATGTTTTTCCCTCTTGTGGGAGTGGTAACACGTTGTTCCATAGCATTTGAGTTTATAAATTCTAGGAACCTTTGGGCTATTGTGTTGGAGCTAGAGTAATGCTCCCAGTCTATGTTTGGGTAGTTGAAGTCGCCCAATATAATGGTGTTTGGAGAGACCTTCATATTTTCCAGTGTTCTCAGTAAGGCCGAGTGGAGTTCCTGGGTTTGTGAGGCTGGTCTGTAGCAGGCTATAAACTGGAAGGCAGTTTTACCCATTGTTAGTTGCACATGTATAGTCTCTGATGCTTTGTGCTGTGCCACCAACCTGGAGGTGTGGGTATCTTTGACGAATATTGATACTCCCCCTCTTTTTGTGGTTTGGTCCAAGTTTTGGGGCCGAAAAGCATGGTATGTGTTATAACCTGGTAGTGCTGGGGTGCTCTCGAGAGCCTTGAACCAGGTTTCTGTTACTGCACAGATATCGATGTTCTCAATGCTAAGGAGTGTTTTGAGTGCGTGCATCTTGAGGTTTAGACTTCTGGCGTTGAGTAGCATTGCTCTTAGTTTCTTATCCCTTGTGATACCTATGGAGGTGGGTTTGCCTTTTGAGCCTTGACTAAAAAAGGCACTATGGGGGAAGCAAGAGCCTTTGGCAATATCCGAAAGCCCAGGGGTGACAGGTGCAAGCCATCCCTAGCGAAGCATCATGGCTTGTTGAGCATGTCATCCCAGGCTGACAGACATCGGATCCCCTTTGAATGACACCAATACTTAAACCAATTGTTGAAATTGATCATCTTGTCTTCATATTGTGGCATCATTCTTGGTGAGGGTAAGATGCTACGTAAGGTCATATAGGTGTATATTCTGTTACCCATTCACACAATAAGGTTTCCCTTGAAGTGTGTCAGTGAGGGGCTATGCCTAATGTCGTTAGGAATGTAATTTATTGTCTCTCATTTCATTTGTTATATGTTTTTCATTTCAAGAGTAAATGAAGCTCAGTACGTTTGGGTGCCTCCACCCTTTGCTTAGCCTAGCTCACACATAGAAATCATATAAATAGGAAATAGGCAGAAGCTACGTTAATGTCAATAGTGTAATGGTTACAGCATCTCCATAGTATCTGTGCATTCGAGCTTCAAATCCCAATAAAGTCAGGGATGTTTATCATGTTAAAAAGTATACCTTAATCACAGCTTGCATATATTGGTAGTATTTGTCAGTATAATAAACATTCAAAACACATGTGTGCTGGAAGTAAAGTTAAAAGAGAATGTAATGTTATGTAAGCACATAGTGAGATGTTACTTCACTGAAATGTATATATCCTGAGTAGTTAGCGGATGTGGCCGTGTTTGCACGCACAGGTTATATGTTACAAAGTTTGTTTAACTGTGTTTAACCACAGGTATAATGTCACACAAACACTTTTAAACATGCTTACAATTGCTTAAATGAGCATTATTCTGGAGTGAAAGACATTTCTATAGCATTGCAGGTGTTGAACCCTGGACCATGCACACTATAGTCATGGGACTTACCACTAAGCCATCTGAGGTGTATACATGCTGCATTGTCTTTAGACTACACTTTATACCATATGCATTCCACAGTAATGAGCAAAAAAAATGGGACAGTCACTTTGTGTACATATGTACAGTACATTGTAATGCATTGTAATGTACTGCAGTTTGTGAACCAACATATACAAGTCTACATATGTATA
>NC_056730.1:261980584-262053084 GCF_019279795.1 Protopterus annectens
ATTCAACCACTATATAGCATCTGCTGAAACCTTAACATGCCTGGACACAGGCACACTAACATGGCCCTATGTGAAATAATTGCTGTTATACAAACTGAACAGAATGAACTGGCTCCCCACTTATGCACCATGTTCAAAAATAGCCTCACATCAGGCTTTTTGCCCACTGAATGATGCACAACAACAGTTATCCCACTCCACAAAGGGGGAGCCACCACTGATTCCGGGAACTATTGACCTATTAGCCTGATGAGCCTGGTCTGCAAGGCCATGGAATGTATCATCATGGAACTCATAAACAAAGACAACGGTAACCTCCATACTCTGGATCCCACTCAGTTTGGGTTTGTGAAAGGCAGATCATGCCTCCTGAACCTGATTGACTTCTTTGAGGCAGTCACCAAAGCCGTAGATGAGGGTAAGATGGTTCACACAGCCTATCTTGACCTTGCCAAGGCTTTCAACACCATCCTCTATTCTGGAATTATAGCTAAACTCACTAAACTAGGTATAAACCCCTACGTCACAAGATGGGTTGCCAACTGGCTCACTGACAGAACCCACACTGTAAAAGTTGCAGACTCCAAATCTGACCTCAAAGCAGTGACAAGTGAAGTACCACAGGGTTCTGTCCTGGGACCTCTCCTGTTTAGTATGTATACTTCTCTGAAGTACAGCCTAACACAGAAGGCCTATGGCTAATGAAGTTCGTAGATGACTGCAAACTAGGAGCCATAGTCATGTCCCCAAAGAATGTGGACATCCTACAGAAGTGCCTTGCTGAGACAGATGCCTGGTGTCAGAGCCATGACATCAAGCTCAATGCCAAAAAGTGCAGTGTCATCCCCTTTTGTAAAAACTCTGTACCTATGAACTACCACATAGGCAACAATCTACTTAACACTGAATATGTGGTAAGAGACCTTGGGACCCAGGTGGACAATAGTCTCTCCTTTGATAGTCACATCGTCACAGTAGTCAGGAAGTCCTTCTACATGACACACCTCATCATAAAAGGGTTCTCATCCAGGAAAAAAGAGGTCATTGTTCCCCTCTACTCAACACTCATTAGACCCATTATAGAGTACAACACCCCTTTTGGAATGTACCTCAAAAGATATCTGCAGCAGCTGGAAAGGCCACAGAAGTACCTCACAAAGAGGATTACTGGCCTCAAACAAATGCCCTACACTGACCACCTCAAAAAACTCCAGATTTTCTCCATAGCTTATCACCTACTCCAAGGTGATCTCTGCCTAACACATAAAGCTATGTCAAACCCAGAGCTGTTGGACATGCTACACCTAAGGAAATCCCAATTCCTCTGACCTACATGCTCTAGGGACCTAAACCTTGTCACCACAATAAACAGGACATGCTGGAGGGATAGATTCCTGTCCCAGAGACTTGCCATACTCTGGAACAGGCTACCCATCTATGTCAAGCAAAGTTCTTCATTAGCACTCTTCAAGAAAAACCTTGATGAGTGGATGGAAAATAGGAAATACACCCCGGGGATCACTTCTGTGTCTCTGCTCAACAGTGGCAGAGGAAAATAACTTTCTTGGGTGGCTTTCTTGGGTGGCGTAAGCCAGGGAACATTGTTGGTTAGGCTTACGTAGGCCCTTGGGCCGATAGCCTAGTACCTACCTATGAACTTATGAACCTATACAATGGAATAGCTGCTGATGTTACAGGGTTTGTTTGAACTAATTCTATTTCAGAGGGTTGAAAGCTTAGTACACCAGGAAGTGTTACCGATTACTGATTATCTGCACAGTATGATACACATTTACACCAAACTAAAGATGTCTGGTAAGCACACTGTAAACCCCCTAACATATGCATAGCTATGCAGCCTTGAGCTGGTCAAACATCCTGGCCAGACTGAAACATATGCAGAAGTATTAGGTACAGACAAACCCTGCATAAGTAGCAATGTTCAGAAATATATCAGCAGTACTCACATTTAGACCAAATCCTCTAGGCATTGCACACAATATATTAGTGTTCGTCACCATACATTTGTTGCAATAGATTTCAAGAAACACTTCCAGGCTGTCTTCCTCACAAGTAAGGCAAGGGGACAACACCCAAGTGGAGTACTTAATTATACTCCACTGTTGCCATGGTATTGGCTATGGCAGTAGCTGCACAGCTGATGTGCATGTAATAAACTACTTAGGAACACCAATTGGTTATTGGGATACCACATGTTACTAATCTGTAACTATAAAAGGTTGCCTTTTCACACATTCAAACCATCTGTATCTACCTGTAGAATAGTACAAAATACTGAAACACAAACCGAAAACGAGTAATATACCAGTCAATAACACCTCCAATTACTAAGAAGGTATGTATAACATTTAGTATGTCTGTGTATGTAGTACCTGTTCTGTACGAATTACAGTGTAATCAATGCATATAGTAGAAATAGCTATCTTGTAGCGATGTGCTGTTCAGCAGTAGTAATGCTTGTAGTATTCTATGTGTGTACTGCTGTAGGTCACAAGGCAAACTCCTCATACACCACAAGGGATGATATATATGGGCTTGGAACTCACCAATTCACTTCCAGCCACTGTCAGTGTCAGGGTTGGTCCAACAAGTTTGTGCTATAACAGGAGATGGTATATGTTGATATATTGTAACAGTAGACATATGTATGGGTGTATAAGTAAGATGAACATGTCAAAGGTGGGCTTACTATGCAAATATGGTTTGCATTGTGGGATATTGTGTCAATAACTGTGTAATGTACAGTATTTTAGGCAGATCTGTATTCCATTTTACATAGCATTTCTGTTATGTTATGCAAACATTAGTTATGTCTATTAGCAATTACAATACTCAATAACAGGATTCATCTCACTTGTATTCATCTGACAGTTTAGCAGCATGATAGCAAAGATAATTGGAAGAGCTAAGTAACTATCCATGCACATAACACATGTAATATCCAACTCTCTAGTATCGTTTGCAAGCAATAACAGCTTTACATGAGTACATGTTATGCAAATGTGTAGTGACCCTTGTTACAGGGCTGGACCTCTCTAGTATCATTTGCAAGCATTACCAGCTGTGCATGTGTACATGTTATGCAAATGTGTAGTGACCCATGTTACAGGGCTGGGCCAAATGGCCATGTGCACACCTACACAGAGTGGATATTGAGACTAGAGACACACTAGTTGAACTACCAGGTTTGTGTAGCCTAACCTCTCATTGCCAACCTAACAGTCACTTACCCATACTGTATGTAAGGTAGTGCACAGTACTGGTAATGAAACAGGTTGCATATCATCTTTAACTCTAGTGTAACATTTGCAGTAGGAGTGTAAGCTGTAGGAGACTGCTGCCCATGTGTAATAGGCTGCTTCATAGGTGATGGCTTACACTATCTGATTATATCCTGGTCATGTTGATAGTGGCAGCAAAGTCTATTGATACATATCTCTGTTTGGGGAGTGGGTGTCTGTGCCCAACAGAGCTCATGGTATTGGTGGATATTTGAGTATATACCCGGAAAAGGAAACAGACCTGTAGACACTTGCATCATCTGTAATCAACTATCAGGATGTGATGTGCTCCTCAGAGGAGGATTGCTGCTAAAGGTAGCTACAATGTTTCTGTAATAGCCAGTGTTGTCACGTCCATAACACAAATATTTACATGTGAGCATCACTGTCTAAAACTTCTTCATAAGCAATAAGTAAACTAAATACAGTACTTGGTACTTGTAGTACTGAATGCTCATACAGGCATGTCCACTAGTCAGCTACTGGTGTTTACTAATGTCAGCTTTGTGTATGTGGCCATCCTGGGGGAATGTAATCTCTATGCCATGTAAACTGCCAAACCCAACTAACACCACACCCCACACATTGTCTGGGATGCAGCTACAGGGGTAAGCTGGAAGGCAGTCCAGTCTACAGCCATGGCTAGACTGGACATTCATGAGGTGTAGGTTAACACATGCATCTCATCATCACAACCAACACATACCCTTACCAGAACACAGTAAGGACACCCACACACACTACCAGAAATCACACACATTCACAGATGCTTCAAAGTATCTGACAAAACAAGTGACCTCCCAAGCTGGAATAGACAGACAATGAAATACACAAACTGTATGACATAGTTTGCATAATTGTGCCACACCTCAGAACATGTGGCCGGAAACATGCCCAACAGTACTCATTTGTGAATGCATACTCTAGCACTATGTTACACATCAAGCTATACGAGGGCATACATACTGTCATCTGCCTGTCTGCCATGATTAGCCACATACCCATACACTCAGACCACCTTTAAAACTATACATATGGCTCTGGCATATTCCATGTTGTTGTACAGGACCTGTGATGCAGTAGTCTGGACTGTATGGAAACACATGTAGGAACTGTCAGGTCTTGTAGCCCATGCAGGTATGTCCCAAGGCCTGGGTATCATTCTGCCATTGGCCAGAGTGATACTGCAGTGCAGGGACAAAAGGATTGTATTCCACAATTGTCTAATATAGTGTTGCAATTCAAAGGGTACCCAGTATCTCTCTGCCTGGGATAACATGGTTGACAGACCATGATGCTTTGCCAGACAGGGCCTGTACCTGTCACCTCTGAGAATCTGGATACTGGCTTGGGCTCATGCTTCCCCTGTAGTGCTATCATCATGCACAGTTCAAGTGAAAGTCCACTGCTGTTACAAGGACAGCCAAGCAATAAACTGCGGGTCTCGCTACTCAATGATACATGTCAGAATCACAATATGGACTTACATATGTCAATCCCTATCATGGAGAACATATCTGTGCAGTGCCTGAGACATGTTTCAATGCTCCAGAGAGCACACTTGCATGACCATGTTATAACACATACCTCACCTCTTGCCCATTATCCTTTATTGGAACACACGGGCCACAGGTGTGTCCATATTCCTGAAGGATATGTACACCCCCACACTAGTTGCACTTGCATAACTTCAGATGCATTATGGAACTACCTTTGTGCCAAAGTGGAATCCAAATTGCACCTTGCGACAGATCACCCACCATGCTGCAGAATTCCCAACTGTCATGTTGTGCTGTAATGGGGAAAATTAGGTTTGAGACAGAAGACCATAATAATGGCTACTCTCAACTATTCCATTATGAATTGGGAAGACTCCTCATGTACCAACACCTGCACTCAATGCATATTGGATTCCATCAACCCTAATGACCTGGATCACAATAGTCACACAAACAGGGCTAACAGTATGCTACACATAGTCAGTCTCCAAAGCCAATGTTATGCTTTGTAAGAGCAAAGTGGTGACTGTCATGGCAACCATGCAGATGGACAATGCATGTGCAAATGCTGAATCCTATACAAATGAACCTTAAGCAGTCACATACATGCAGTGATTGTGCCATTGAAACAACCAAAATTCAACCAAACACAAACAAGAAGGCAAACTGGTGGTACCCTGCCTTAACTGTACCACAGAAGGTAGTAACTGTTGCAAGAGTGAACACACATGAGTGGAAGTGATCCCTGGTCAGCCTCAGTAAGATGCAGATGCACCATATAAAACCACACAAAACTACTGTGAAACTAATCAGCCACATATTATGAGGCCAACCACAGAGCATTCTATAGCTGTGTCATGAATCGTAATGGCAACAACAAGACCTGCCGTGCTTCACAGCACTATGGCATGGGAAGTACTGCACCTACAGAAATAGCACCTGTTCATCCGGATAGGGTCTTGGAGAACCTAAACCCACTCCCACCTCCCCCCCAACAGGTACACATATTTATATATCCATGTACATTACAGAGCTCCTGTAATAACAACTATTCAGGTACAAGCTGCACTCTCTAAAGCCATACATACAGCTTTCATGGGACCTGTCAACATCCGAGGGTGTATCCTACACAAATGTAAGAACAATTTGCTCTCCACATACACATCATGTTCAGTCATAGCGCCATGTCAGGCTGTGTACACACTGAATGGTGCACAGCAACAGTTATCACACCCCATAAAGAGGGAGACACCACTCATAATGGGAAATAGTGCACTACTACCCTGCTGAGTCTGGTCTATAAGGCCATGAACTGTGATCAACTTATTTGATGTAGTCAGTACAGATGTAGATGACAGTAAGGTTGATTCACACAGCATACCATGACCTTGCCAGATCTTAGGACACCATCACCCATACTGTGTTCCAGCTACACTCAGTAAACTAGGTGTATATTCCTATGTCACAGGAGTGGTTAGCAACTGGACTGCTGCCAGACCCAACACTACAGAAGGTGTCTGACTAATACACGCACATCAAACAAGTGCCAGTTACAGTAATACAGGGTTCATTCCTGGTACTCCCCCTCTTTGTTAGCTATACCACATAGACTAACACAAAGCATCTGCCTGTTGATGTTTGCAAATGACTATGAACTAGGAGCAATAGTTGACTCAATGTGTGCTGCGGTCAACATACAGAAGGGCCTTTGTGGGTCAGATGTGTGGTGTGTGACGTATGGCTACAATCTGACAGCTAAGTATTGCATTGTCATCCCCTATGTTACAAACCGTGTACCCATGAACTACCACCTAGGCAGCGGTCAACATAATGGAAACTGTGTATGTATGGGATGCAGCTGGACAGTAGTCTTTCCTTTGATAGTTACTTCACCACACCAGTCAGGTAGTCATATGTGGCACCCCTAATCATGACAGGGTGCCATCCATGAATATAGAGATCATTGTTCGGCCATACTCAACACTCATGTGACCCATAATAGATCACATATTTCCTTTAAGGGTTATTGCCCATGTTTAGATGGCCTACACTGCCCTTCCCAATCCCTAGTCCACCTATGTAGCATGCAGCCTACCCTGAAAAAAAACATTTCCAACCCAGAGATGTTAGGTATGCTACACTTAACATATCCTGATTCCAACATGGACATCCAGCTTTCTAGTACAAGGATCACAACATGCCTGACAAATCTCTGTCCCATACACTTTACATACTCCTGCCATACTATGCATCCCTGTCCAGCAAAGCTGCACATCGCCCCTCTTTGTGACATGGTGTGATGACCGCATGGCAAATGTATCAATAACCCTGTGGATCAGTTCTGTGGCACTGCTTGAACTGGCCACTGAAACTTACCTGTCTGTTGGCTATAGCTAGGTAACCTTTCAGCCTAGGCTCATAAATGGCCCAGGGCATATAGCCTACTAGTTCACTATGACCATACATGCTATAGTTGATATCCAACCCTGCAAATACCATCAGGCTAGCTATTGTCCCATGTATTTCACATGTACTACACAGCTGTACAGTGCCATGTAGATGTATATGACAAAACACGTACATGTAAAACATTCTGTGAGCAAGTCTGCATGGTCACAGGTCACGTCCCTTAAGGCTGCGTATGACTATATATGTGACATATACACAGCATTAAGGTCTATTGCATTAATGTGAACACATCCAGGCATGTGCTGATAGGTAAAGACACCAGTACAGGCAAACAGACATGCCCACATCAAGACAACATCCACATGGAGTATGAGCAATGTCATCACGTGACACAAACATATATGGTGATAACATCACATCACCAGTAAGTGTCAAATGTGTTTGAGTTAAACATGTCAGTGGTGTTAGTTTCATGTAGATTTGCAAATACTTATTTGTAATCTTAATAAACATGGTGCACATATATGTTCAGCTGTACTTCTGTACTTCTTTGTGAGTTACTGTGACCTGTCTCCATCATTATGTCTTCCAGGTATGCCGCATGCCAGGCTGCCAGCATACACCCACTTGGAGGATGAGGTCCTCATCCCATACCTCCTCAAAAACCATTTAATACTCTTCAGCCATGTGCCACAGGATGCACAGCAGCGGGATGCCCTGTGGGAGGAACTCCGCAGGAGGGTAAATGATGTTGGCGGCCACAATTGCACCTTTCAGCCAGATGCGCCAACACTGCACTGACCTCATAAGATGGGTGAAACAGCATGCTAATGCAATTGCCAGGGAACAAGGTGCAACAGGTGGGGGCCACTCATTCAGCCCCTACTCACACATACCGAGGAGCTACTGGCCAACCTGGGGACACCTGCAGACTTCCATCCATAAGCTTTAGCTGGTATTGTGGAGGTGAGTGTCTCTCAACCACCAAGCCTGGAGTTGCCTGGTAAGTCAGTACTGCACATATAACACAACTATATTTCACATAGTTACATGTGTTACTGTACAATATGTAATGTAACATCATATGCAAGGCATATATGCACATATGCAACATACTATAGTCTGCTACTATATTTATGCACAGATGTGCATACTCCATAGTAGTGTATTGTACTGGCTTATGTGCTAACATGGACATTGCACCCTGTAGCTATCACACAGGTGTGAATAATGATCTTACTGCTGTGACACTCCTGTTTAGGTACCTCTGGTGTTTTGCAGTGACAGCAGCCTGTGTCAGGTGAGATTGTTATTATTTACCAGGCTTGATAATGCACAGATCATATTAATTGCATGTTGTCTGCCATAACACAAGTACACATACTGTATTGTGGTCCTGTTAATATACACTGGTCAGACCTGCAATGCATCACAGTGGTTACCCATGTGAAATAATTGAAGACTATATGAAACACCTACACTAAACCTTACAAACTGTCATTGCCAGATGTGTGGACAGCTGTGAATACAATGGTGGAGGTGTGGTTCACTGTAGGGACAGGTACTACAGATCAGCATTACGCATGTCAGGAATACAAACAGTACTGTACCAGAGAGCATATGTGTGCACACACTCTAAATGTCTTGGAGCTGGAGTATGACCAGCCCACAGCATACACCCTTGTGGATTACACCCTTGCTATGAATGTCACACAATGCCATGTGCTATCTGACATGTCCATGACATGTAGTGGTCTGAAACACTGCTCAACTATCCTGCAAAACATGATATCTTACATCCCAAACATACCACCCTTTGTCTGCATAACCCTGTCCTCAGTGGAGCATATGACATCTATGGGTGTATGTCATATGGGATACCACTGTCATGTGAAATAGATGGCCATCACAACCACTGGACAAAACATAAGTTCATAGGTTCATAGCTTAGTACTAAGCTAATTGCCCTTGTGAGCCATTTTAAGCCTAGCTATTTATCCCTTGTGAGACTCAAACCCTGCACCTTTTGCTTGCAAGGCAAACACCTTGACCATTAGGCCACCCTCCCAACCCTATTAGGCCACCCTACATATGGCCATGGAGGATGGCCAGAGACATGAAGCAACACACACAGTAGAAGTAATGTACATGTGTGTACACCCTGCTGTATATTGGCTCAACACAATACACCTATGGCCTTTGTGTAATGGTGATATTGCAGATGTGAAACATTAAACATCATACAGGCCTGTGCACAGCTTGTGTAGGCATGACATCAAACCACCACATAACATGTCTTGAACATCTTGAGTGTGTCACGACATGAAAGAATTCACCTATACAGTATCCAAATACATACATGTGTTGCACAACATATACATACAACCACATCAGGCCACAGATACAGTACATTCACCTTGCTGGTGTCAGACATCACTGTCATGCCTGCTCCTCATGTGTGAGGTACACAGATGGCATGTGGGACATGGAGTACTGCTAAGTTAGCCATGTGTGGGCATAGTTGCCAGGCATCAGTAATATGGTTGCAGATGTGCAGGGGTGTCATCTGTATACCCTTCTGTGACCTGTGTCACACATTCCACATTAGGGTTTAGTGTGTATACACCTCAGTGATGTGGGTCACATTCCACATTAGATATGTATTGTATGTGAACGCAGTCATGGCTATGAACTGTGTCAGTAGCTCACACTGTATAGCAATAGTGAATCCACATGATGTCCTGCAATGGCTATGCACATCAGCTCAATATGCAGTATGTCACTGCATATTTGTAGGGCGGACAGACAACATTGCATCAGCTGAAGGCCCATGTTAGTATAACAGGTCCCTGCATTTTGACAGCATTACCGTACTGTATATTTGAAAGGACAACATTGTGTTACACATGTATGCATGTCATTCAACACATCAGCAGAAGACATGTCATACTACATGTGATTGGCAAGGTCATACACCACACATCAGGCCGGTGTACTGTAAACCTGTGCTGGTCTGTGGCACCATTGCAAAGTAGGGACAGCTATGTCAAACACGTGTGTACTGCTACATGCACAATGTCTGTAGACTCAGCTCAGGGGTAGGCGGAATAATGTTGAACAGATATGCACTGCATTGGGGGAGATATGCACCTAGGGCTCAGGCAAACATAGTATTTAGTCAACATACCCTTCTGCTCATGTCCTCACATATAGGGACAGTGGCCAACACAAAGCATCAGTGGCAGATGTACAAAGGTCAGCGATGGTCTGTTAACATGTGGGGTATGTTGCACACAACATGGCAGTGCGGTGCAATGGTGCATATTGCATGCATTGTTTTGCAGGTATGGGGCATAAGCTCCTAACACAAATGGTGCAACACAGGTATGTATGCTAACTACCACTATAATTGTGTAAGGTCCATGCCACCTGCTATAACACATGCATGCTGTTGTGTGCAACTCAGGGATGTATGATAACTACCACTATAATTGTCTAAGCTGAATGCCAAATGCCATATCACCTGCATGTTGCATGCCATTGGGTGCCATAGCATGTGTCTGTGTGTCTGTTGGTCTGTGTGTCTGCGTGTCTGTGAGTCTGTGTGTCTGTGTGGTATAACATGTAATGTACAGTTCTTGTCTGCCCCTCACAGGTGTTGATGTAGGTGCATTGCCCTCCTGTGGTCCACCTGATGTTAGTGTCCCCACAGACTCTAGCAGTGATAATAAAAGTATGATTGAGGCACAGGCAGGGTTGTCAGGGGCTGAATCTGTGCCATTGGTTGCCATTCCACCTGTATCCCCCTCATCCTCGCACACAGTTCTCCTGCCTACTCATACCCCATCACCAGTGGCCATAGAGGAAGAACAGTTGGCAGGTGGTAGCATGGAACAGGGAAGTGTGGAGACTATGGAAGGTGTGCCTGCACGCCATGATCCCTGCCAACTGACTGGTGATGTCCCATACAGGCATGTGTCCAGTGCTGCTCGTAGGAGGACCACTGGCCAACATGCCCCTGTGAGACAAAGCACATCAGTTAGTATCACCAGAAGCATGTTTCATGCTGTAATGGAGGCACAGGCATGTGCTGAATGGCATAACAGAGAAGGTATGAGGCTTCAGAGGTCTGCTGTCCATTGTTTAACTGACAACATCCAGGCAATTGCAAATGCTCACCATCATCTTGCAGATGTTTTGGATAGATGATTGGTTGACATGGTGGGAGTCCCTGACCATGGCATGTCAATCCTCGAGCGTGGAATGTCTGTGCCCGAACATCTGGTGGGAGTGAGGCATCAGGCACATGGATGTAGGTCATCTACATCACCTGTTGAAGGTCTACGTGAACATGCTACTGCACATGCCTGCTCTCATAGTGCTGGTAGCAGCAGCAGTGCAGCTGGTGCTGTGCTGTCCACACCAGGAGACAGCAGGCCATGTGCACAAGGTCCTGGAAGGTCCCAACAGGGACAAGGTTCCAGAGGACATGTGTCATCAGACAGTACCCAATCTGGACCTCTGCCTGTTACTGCCCGTGCAACTCCTGGCAGGCGTAGGTCATGTGGCTGTGGCCGGACACCGTGAACTGTGAAACCTGCCCTGTACAGTCTGCAGCTGTCAATAATACCCCTGTGTAGGCCATCCACATGCCAGACCTGTGTGCATACATACACACACACACCAGAAACAAATGTAGGGCACCTCAACACACACACACATAACATCCACACACACCCAGTGATATCAAAGGTCCTAACCCACATGCATGATGTCATCCATTGGCACAGCCTAGGCCTCTGGTAAACAATACCACCCTGTGCATATGATGGTGCCAGTGCCGCATCCCTGTCATCCACACCATCGGTGAAGGGACATGCTCATAAGGTCTGATGCACAGGGTGAACATACTAGGAAGACAATTGTAGATTAATATTGTTGAGTAGTGTTCACAGGCAGCAGACATACCATATATTACAGTTTTAGAATGCATTTTGTACGTTTGACAGTATGTCTCATGTGTAACAACAGTAACTGGATGTTGATCTTGATGTTCTGCCTTCCTCTTTCAGGTATAATTGCATGTGCCGGGGGATGTCAGTGTTTGCAGTTAGTGTCCCATATGTACATGTTGACTACTCACAGCTCTGCATGACAATACCTGCATGCACTTTGTAGTTTCCACATCACAGTTATATTCTCCCATGTTTCAATTATGTTTACTGTTCTAATGATCCAAGAGCCTGATAGCTGTGTAGTAAGCTACAGTGTTCAGAGCCGTCACATCCATAGTGGGAGACATCACTGGTATAGTTACCTGGAGAAGGGAGGAGATAAAAGAGTGGTATAGCGGATGACAAGGGTAAAGGCCAGTGGAAATAGTGACTTCTCATTGGGAAGCAGTAATACCCGCTCCCATGACAGGATGCAAACACAGACACATCCACACACTCAGGGATTCACAGACAGAGTAACACACACTCTGACACACACACTCACACACAGTTGCCAGTGATGGGATGAGAACTCCTGCCTATGTGCAAGTCATCATTATAGTGCTACACAATTACAAGACATGCCACAGTGATTACACATGTACAGGTAGTCGGAATGGCCTAAGATCGAGGATATCAACAGGGATATTAGAGTGCAGTGAGTGTATGTGGGGAGGGAGGTTCATCAGTAGGCTATATAACAACAAGCCACACCACAGGGTGCTAAAACGCGGTTAAAATGCCCTTCTAAGACTGATGATATCAACAGGGATACTAGATTGCATTGAGTGGATGGGGAGGGGGCATTAACATTTCACTATGGTAAAATACAGCCTCACTCCAGGGACTGGACAGCCATACACACACACACACACACACACACACACACACACACACACACACTGTGGCATTCACAAAGATATACACCTATGTCACACACATACAGACACTTGACATGTGTGAGGTTCAACCACCTGCCTATGCCTTTCGTTTTACACTTCACTCTATACTGATGTCTACAACAGTGTTCAGGAGAGTGAAAAACATGTGGGATGTATGCCCCACAATACGTGACATATATGGTTACACACACACCCACACGTGCCAGTACTGTGAGTCAAACACCTGCCTATCTCATGATAGGTATTACAGATGCACAGCACTATTGCATGCGCTACAATGAATACTGACTCTTTCCTTTGCCAACTGTGCTGATATATGCACAATATATCACAGGGGAGGTGTTACTGTTACAGGTGTCAAGAGGGTTGCCTTCACTGTCATCCTTACTGCATTCTATATTGTCTGTCTTCCACTTCAATTAACAAAACCATAGCTTAGCAGTTACACAGACTATTGTAGGAATGGTTGTAACACATCTGTGAGCTGTCCTCAACAATCATTCATCTGCAAAGTAGCCCCACCACTTAGAAGTCATGTCCAAACATCTGTCCATACCTAATATACAGCTTACTGTACTTTGAGCATATCACCATATACAGTTGGCAATGTTGAGGCTGCATTGCAACAGCATGATATACTAAGACAACAGTCACCTTCAAACATCAGACACTGCACACACATTAATACATGTACACATATGCAGTCTACATCAGTAAGAGGACTAGCAGGTCAAGAGGATACATTCTACACCTTCCCTACACCATGTGTGAAACCTAGCTGAGCATTACACCATAATGGATGTTGTATTCATGTACTGGTAGGACACAAACAACCACCTTCACTGAGTAGCCAAGTGTACATATATGCCAACAGCACATATCAGCAAGACACACACACAGCAATATTCCATGTCATGATCCTACAAACTGTTACTTGACAGTTCCATGGTGAAGCCAGGGCACAGTAATGGTCAACAGTGAGCACATCATATTTGCCACACACACACCTCATGTGTACTGGAAGAGTGCCAGCAATGTGCTCTGCTAGAGCTAGGCAGTACACTCATTCAAGCATGTGCGAGGTCTGTGGCTTGTAAACATCTCACCCCAGCATCTTCTGGCTATTGTGGTGATAAGGCTAATGTCCAGACAGCACACAGCATGCATGGCTTGCAATTGTTGACATGGGGTATATGTAGGAGTTGTGGGCACACATGGCTGTACATGTAATGGACATATCATATGTAACTACTCAGGAATATACAGAACAGAGCTGGATTTCCCTGAATCTGTCAATACAGGCCATATGTAGGTCCTATGATCCTGTCATTTGGGTATGTTTGTAGGCATTGCATTAGGTGGACATGTCTAATGACATATATGCCACATGGGTTGTTGTATGATATGTTAGGTGTCAAGAGTGACCAGCAGAGAGGGGATATTACCTCTGTTAACATATATATCAACCCTTATGTACTGTTAGCATGCTATCTGCCATGTGTATGTGTGTAATGAATGTAGCCACCTGTATGTAGAAAGGACAACAACAGCTATGGTATTTTCATTTATGTTGTATGAGTGTGGAATGTACATATCCAGGGCAGGTACAGTTAGGTCATATCCAACCATGAGGGTGTTGTTTACTGGTGTACATCAACAGTTGACTGTGTTAATGCTGACAACATCTGAGGGGCCCTGGTATGTGTACAAAAGACCTGGTTACAAACAGTAGTATTATTGCATTGCATAACACATTATGCAACTGTGTCAGTACATGGGTACTTTACACAGTTGATGTAGGCCTAGGTAAGTCCACCAATCAAAGGTTATCTGGTGGTCTACCATACTATGTCATACCACATGTATGGATGTGTGTTGGTAGTCTAAGGACAAGGTGGTGGATGTATATGAGGATACAACCTAGAATGCAGCGTTTGCCACTGTCACCTGTACCTGACTCATCTCTGATGAGTTATGTCGGAGAAGTGGTCTTTACATGTGAGTAGCCTTTATGAATATGTGGACACCACCACCTGGAGTGGTCCGTACCAGTGTTATGGCCCACATGACTGGATATGAGTTATATGGTGGTAGTGCAATTGTGCATTTCAGAGCTTTCAGTCAGGTGTTCCTCACTGCACAGATGTCAGCATTCCCAATTGTAGCTTCTACATTGAGCAAATGGATTACGAAAGCCACACATCTAGCACTGGTTAGCATAAGCATCCAATGCAATTGCCTAGTAGGTGTCAGGGTGTTACTTCTGTCTGTAGGACATTTGCCTTGGAATGCGACTATATGGGTTAATGCGACCTAGGTTTTATCCATGCTCACTTGAAACATGGATGCATGTACACTGTGTCGAAGGCTTGTCGTTTAGTCATGACAGCCCAAAATGACAGACACTGGACAACCTCATAATTACAGCAGGACATTGGCTCATTGTTTTGGTCAAGCAGTTGCCACTCGTATCATGACATCACTGCTTGTGGCAGTAATGTGCTTGGTATCAAATGCCACATGTAAGGTGACGGACAGCAGCAGATGTTGTGTATACAGCCAATGTCAGATATACTTAGTGTAGCGGTCTTGCTAATAATGACAACTACTAACACAGCCGGGAGAGGTCAACTTGACACCTGCAGCTCAGTACCATTACACAATGGGGCTTACATATTATGCTTGCAAATGCCACTGCTCCAAGTAATGACAACTACTAACACATCCAGGAGAGGTCATCTTGACACCTGCACCACAATACCATTACACAATGGGGCTCACATATTATGCTTGCACATGCCACTGTTCCAAGTATAATGCCACAGTCCACAACCTGTTATCAATGTATGCCTTTCAGGGCAGCAAGGTGTGTGACACATGCTGTAGGTAGCATCCACCTGTGTGTCCCAGTTAACATATTGTCCGTCACTTCCACACATGCATGATTGTGTATACTTCACATATATCTGTCAGTACTTCATGTACATGTATGCATGTGTATCACACAGCACAGGCACAGATATATCATTTACGGGCCACATACAGGTATCTGGTAGTAAACCTATATGATGTGCATATATACTGACAGTTAAGATGTACATAGCTGTAAACCTGTGCGTTTACAATAGGAGTCCATTACACCGTGTTCTGTACATGTAAGTGTATGAGCATGCACACTGTGGCCTTCTGTGGTTAGAAACGAAGTGCATCCCAAACATCCCTGTGCTACTAAGTGTATGAGCTAACCCACTGCCACCTTGTGCAATTTGAGTCAATGCATCCAAACAAGCCCTTTGTTTCTAAGTGTATGAGCATGCCCAGTATAACCTTATGTAATTGGGGTCAATGCATCCAAACAAGTCCTGTGATTCAATGTGTATGAGCATGACCACTGTAACCCTGTATAGTGATAGTAGTTGTCCATTCCACAGATGGGCATACTCCAGTTCAGGGCTTGTTGTGCTACAACTATACCTCTCAGGTCTACCTATGTCTTACCTGCAGATGATGTGTCTTGTTTGTGCATACAGGTTGTAATGGACTCCTACTTTAAACACACAGGTTTACAGCTATGTACATCTTGACTGTCAATATCCCTGTTGTTGTCCTCAGTCTTAGAAGGGCATTCTGACTGCCTTAAAATATGTAATCTCTGAGGCATGTCTCATAACTGCATAGCACTGTACTAGTGATCTGTAGGTCGACAGGAGTTCTGATCCCACCACTGGAAACTGTGTGTGTGTGTGTGTGTGTGTGTGTGTGTGTGTGTGTGTGTGTGTGTGTGTGTGTGTGTGTGTGTGTCAGGAAGTGCCGCAGTGTGTGTATCAGCAAGTGGTTGTGTGTGTGTATTTGTGTCTGCATCCTGTCATGACAGTGGGTTTTGCTGCATTTCAAAGAGATACCACCTTTTTCACTGGCCTTTATCCTTGTCAACTGCTAAACCTCTCTTTTCCCCCCTCCCCACTACAAGTAATCAGTCCTGTGATGTCACCCAGCTCAGAAGCAGAATCAGAGTAAGTGTAATTGTATGGGTTTTGTGGCACATACTCCAACTGCAAACCACTCTACTAGTTATCTTTACATAGGCAAGATGTGTATGCACAATACTGGCAAGTGTGTGTGTGTGTGTGTGTGTGTGTGTGTGTGTGTGTGTGTGTGTGTGTGTGTGTGTGTGTGTGTGTGTTTGTGTGTGTGACTACCCTGCAGCCAGGCATACACATGTGTAATGTCTTTTAACATGCTGCACACCATGGTAGTTATCTGTGTTGAGGGGAGTCTACAAATGATTACATAGTTCGGAATAGAAAAGAATAGACAGTCAAGAATGACTACAGTTGGGTATGTTATTTTCCTGTGCCACTGTCGAGCAGTGACACAGAAGTGGTCACTGGGGTGTAAGTCCATACCCATCATTCCCCCACCCAAACTCCACAATCCCCAGGGTAGATTACCTTAGCCATCATTCCCCACCCCAAACTCCACATACACAACAACCACCTCTTCTCTGGTGAACTGATTAAGATTTAAATGTTATAAAACCAGAAATGCCTCTGTTTTGTGTACATGTCAGTTCCTTTGGAACCCTTCTGTGTCACATAGGGTGTTCAGACATGTGTGTGACCTTGGTGTGCATGGTCCAGGCTTCAAGGCTTGTTGATAATGTCAATTAGGACTGAATAAGACAGTTTTAAACAGTTATAAACAGGTGTAAATGTTTTTTCAAGACAGTAAGCAGCAGTTACACACAGGTAAAAGACATGTACAGCCCACAGTACACTCAAAATGCCCTTTTTTGGCAATTCTGCTGATGTCACCCACCTAGGAATACACCTCTGGGACTACTGTACCCCAGTAATCTCTGTAGCGTGTGTTGTAACTGGATAATGCTATAGTGTGCTAAACTAGCTTGGTAGGTGTTCTAATCCCAGACATGCCAACTGTGTGTGTGTGTGTGTGTGTGTGTGTGTGTGTGTGTGTGTGTGTCTGTGTGTGTGTGTCTCTGTCTTCCTGCAAAAGAAACAGTGCTTTTTAGAGTACGCACACTCCTTACAATTCACATACTCACCTTTGGCAATCCTGCTGATGTCACCCACCTAGAAATACACCTCTGGGACCAATGTAATCCCATAATCTCCATAGCGCGTGCTGTAACTGTGTAATGTTGTAGTGTGATAAACTAGTTAGATAGGAGTTCTAGTCCAAAACATGGCATGTGTGTTTGACAGTCAGAGCCTGTGTGGAGGTGGCTGTGAGTGTCTAACCACTGGACATGTTGGGCAGTGGATTTTGTAGTTTTCCTATATGGTGGCCATATTATATGTCACAATGTCCACCTCACGAGGAGTACAGATGTCAATCAGCCAAGGGACTGTGTAGGCAAGCCATACCCCTACATCTGGCAAAAGGCCTGGTGAACAAAATATGCAAAACTACTATTATCCGGAATACGGACCGAACCCATGTGTCATACACAAACACACTTGCCTAGAATATCCCGCTATGTTGCTAGTACCCTGCACAATGATGACAGATAGTAGGCATGGTGTGATTGTAGTGGGATGCAGAGGACATGGCACCCTGTCCAACAGTACAATAGGCACATAATTGTGGACAAGTGCCTTCACTATGTTCCCCACTGGATGCCTGCAACATATGTGATGCCATCAAATGTGATCCACAAAGGACATACACTGCCTTATACACATGCCCTGTATGGAAAGATGCCACTGACACCAGGGAATACCTGTATAATGCTATCAATGCAGGTGCAGGGTCAACCTGCTGTCTATTAGCAGGTCCTTCCACTCCAGGCCAGTACTGGCAAATCTGATGATAACAGTCTGTATACTCAACATGTGCCAGGCAAACCAGGTACACTTGTTCATGTCACCGTACATTATTGTGGGACATGCACATCCCAGGCAATGTCCATGTCAAGGACTATCAAACACAGACATGGCATGCATTGCAAAGCAATGGCTACACGCAATGGTAACCAGGATGACAGGACAGTTCATACAATACCCATCTGTGTGGGACATTGCAGACACTACACCCCTGAACCACACTGCACACCATTGTCAGGTGGCATGACACCAAAGATTACCCCTCACTCAGCCTTGTACAGCCATCTTGCACAGCCAACCACTACACACCCATGAAGCAATGCACACATGCATGTCATTACTGGCACCTTGTGTCTGTCTGTGGGGTAGGATGTTCCCAACCACAGTCATACCCAGTATAACTCCCATTGGCATAGTAACTGATGTCAGACATGTTCACAAGCCCTAGCCCATAGAACCTTAGGATATCCCCTGTGGTGCATGCAATACCTGTACATTACTGCAGTGTGGCAAACTAAGTAGTTAGAAAGTGTATTTGTGAACCTGGCAAAGTGGGGCAATGTGTCTGAGTCCTTTATAGAGTGTGGTTGTATTGACAATGACATCTGTTCATGTGGACAGCCATGTGTGCTACACCTAATGTATGTCTGCTATATCTCTATTGCAGATGTCGCTCACCAGCACACATATATGTTCTTACAGCACATCAACATGGCAGCTATGTGGCACATGGAGTAACTGCATGCACTTGTAATAGTAATGGCTGGTCAGTCAAGGGTTTGTACCCCTTATTGGTAGGTGTGAGACAGACGATGCTTAGATTTTAGTCTCCAAGCCCTTCTCTGATGTAATTTGCCTCTGCCTGTCCCTCCCACACACTTTCTGGTGGATATGGAGTTGTAAACCTGCTCAGCAGCAACTTGTGTTTTGTACATGATGGTCATGATCAGGTGATAGCCTCTGCACCTATTGTAGTCCTCCTCTAGATGATTGCATGTGGAACAGCTGTGGTGATATTCCCATAGCCAATTGCATGGAAACACAGTACAATATCTAGGAAAATCATGTTTGTGTTTGCCCATGACAGTCGCTGTGAGTGGAACTTGGATCTGGTGTTTGGTAAACAGCATCACAGATGATATCTGGATATTCCTCAAACAACATACATAGTGGAAAATAGCCTAAAGACAGGAGGCTGATGTGCCAGACATGACTACAGCATGTAAGTGTAGCTATGCTTCATTAAGACTACTTCCAGTTTAACAGGTTGTGTGTGGTAATGGCTAATTTGTGCTCTGTTTGTGAGGAAAACCCCATCTGTAGGGCCATCTGTGGACTGGTGAGTATGTGGAACCATTTGTTTCTTGTGTTACTCACTGAACACACATCCGTAAAATGCAGAAGCATAGTGTGAGGATTGCAGTTAGTACATGGTGATAGTGATGAAAATTACTACCATCGCATCCCTGATTGGACATATGTCACATGAAACAGTGGTATGACAGTCACTGTCTGGGGTTCTCACAGTGACATGCCAATAATGGGCCACTGTTCACAGCTGGAGTCACAAGTCTATACTTTGTACAGATGCCATGCAGTATATATGCATGTGTTGTATGTGTGTATGATATCTGTTGTGTTGGGTTGATGGTCATATCTATGCATGCTGTTATAAGTAATCCTAAATGCTGTTGACTATTACTAAGCCATATCTGTGTTAAAACTGCAACACCATAGGCTGTATGGGATTGGAGGTCCCAGTGGAACCTCCTGTCCCACTTCAGCTGGCCGTGACACCGGGCAACAGCATGTCTGGGGCCCAGCCTTGGACCTCCACCTCTGTTGGCTCTGCACCACCTTCTGGTGGAACTTCCACTGAGGATGGGGCTTGTCCCCCCTGGGAGCAGGTCCAGACAGGAACTTGTCAGCCATCGTACAGTCCCAAACATGGTGCATAGGGGGCTCAGTAAGGGGTTTTGAGGCTGGATACACCAGCTCGAGGGCAGAGTGTCATATTTAGAGGGTGACCCTGCCCATCCTAGACAGCCCCCAGCACAGCCAACTTTGCAGCTGTGAAGGTGCAGTGGTGGCTGGCCATTTGTGGGGTCCTCTGTCCCGCTGTTTCCATCTGGGGGCTCATGGGCTTGTGACTGCCAAACAACCCTCCCCATGCAAGATGTATCCCCCCACATGTGTCATATACTGCCCTTGTATGCTGTCTTGTCTGTCATCCTACCCAACCTATCCTTCAGAAGCATACCTACTCTCCTTGCCCAACATCCCACTCTCACCTTACGAAAATGGAAACAAAAGGCCAATCTGTTCCCAGAACAACATTTGCCCCATACATAGTTGTCCATTTCACACATGTGCCCACTGGACACATGTAACCTTTTTAATCTGCATCACAACATACTACTGTTGCCCTCACCCCTCTCTCTCAGGCAAACGATCCTGGTATGCACATTACTCCTAAAGGTTCCAGGTACACGTGATGCAGATGACCCCATTGTACACACGACACTACCGGTCCAGCTATAGTTACCCCATTTACCTTTTTCATGGTGATGATGTCACACACAGCACCTTGCAAGAGTACTGTTCTCACATAATGATTGGACAGGAACTTTTTTGTTAATGTAAATAAAATGCACAGAGTAATGTATTTGGCCAATGTGCAAATGTTTGCGTGTATTAATGAAACATGTCTGTCTGAGGGAGTCTTGATATTACATAGGACAACACCACTACATAATACAGGAGTTGCTGGTGTTTCCCTTTTAATTCTTTTTTAATGCTTTGTTGTCACATGGGATGTTCTTGATATATCTATATATATCTATATCTATGTATGTATATATATCTGGACATAAACACACACACATACATCTACATGATGGAACTCATTTCCTATACTGCTGAATGACTGTGCTGGATGTTATGCTTATGATAACAACCGATGTCTCTATATCTGCCATGGCTTAGTGGTAAATCACATTGGCTTTGGTGTGCAGGGTCCTGGTTTCGAGCCTTGTAGAGGCCCTTTATTTTGTTGCTGAGCAGAACAAGGGCCGTTGGATATGGAGTGATTAAGGCACTTTTAAGCAGTTCTGAGCGGGGGTGTGTGGGTTTGCATGACTGTAAGCAGTGGTTACTTTTGGTCACAGTTCCTTATACTCAGTTACCTTCTTGATAGCTTAACCTGTATAGGCAGTGCCTAACCCCACGCAAACAGGCTGTAACCCGCTGACTGCTGCTTAAAAGTGCTTACTCCCACTTACCCCTGCGCTAATTTCTTTAAAATACAAGAAAAAAGGGTTGATAGGAAAGTGGTGAAAAAGGGCCACAAAGAGGGAAAGACAGTAGGGAAAATAGCTAGGGATGTGCAGGAAGGGTGTAGGGAAGATCCATAGCTGTCCATTTCTTCTACAGCAATGGCTGTTCATATGCAATAAAGTTGTCAGTACATTTGGACACTCACATTCCTGAGAGAGGAGTGAGGACAACAATAGTATGTTGTGATGCCAGTTAGAAATGTTTACATGTGTCCAGTGGACACGTGTGCAAAATGGACAGCTATGTATGGGGTGTGCTTTTTTTGCGGGAACAGATTGCCCTTTTTTTCTTTTAATGTTTAGGTGAGAGTGGGATGTTGGGGAAGGAGAGTAGGTATGATCAGGGAGGATAGGTTGGGTAGGATGACAGACAAGAAAAACAAGACGCGTACAGGGGTGGTATATGACATGTGGGGGGAAACACCTTGGATGGGGAAGGGTGTTTGGAAGTCGCAAGCCCATGAGCCCACAAACAGATACAGTGGGACTGAGGTCCCCACCCAGGGGGAGTCACCATTGCTCCTTCACAGCCCAGAAGGTGGCTGTGGTGGGGGCTGTGTAGGAGGGGCAGGCTCACCCTCTAGTTGTGCCGCTCGGCCCTCAAGCTGGCATAGGTGGTCTTGAATCACCCTGTTGAGCTTCCTATGCACCACGGCTCGGACCGTACCATGGGTGACAGGTTCCTGTCCGCTCCCGCTCCCGGGGGGGGGGAGCTGAGTCCCATCCCCTGTGGCAGTTCCACTCGAACGTGGTGCAGGGCCAATGAATGAGGAGGTCCCAGGCTGGGCCCTAGATGTGCTGGTGCCCGGTGTCATGTCCAGCTGAGGTGGGACAGGTGGGTCCGCTGGGACCGGCCTTCACATACAAGCTATGTTGTAGCAAGTTTAAGGCAGATGTGGGTAAGTAATTGTCAACAGCATTCATGATTAGATAAAACAGCATGCATAGGTATTTCCATTACCCAGGGCACCAGATATAAATTGTTGCAGAGCTGGCAGAACACATGCATATATGGGTAAACAGTGGCCATTACAACGACATGCAGGTTTCATTGATGGCAACAGGCCAGCAATATGGGAGTATTTTAACATGGTACCTGCATAGTAACAGATGTGAATATTTATAAACCAGTAGGACATATGTCCCAACAAAGGTTAGGAGTGTAGACATACCAAATGAGTTGTGTAAATCGGTTATTTTTGCACATATGGTAGGGGTGAGAGAGAAAGAGAGTTCAATTAACAACAAATAAATCCTTGTAGTTTTCACAGCATTCATAGTCACCGCAGTGGTCTGTCCCTTACATGTATTATTACACTACCCAATGGTGTTATATTGTGCAATGGTATGTTTGTAGATTAGTATGTAGGGGACCTGTGTCTTATGTACAGGCTTGACTAGATGCAGGTATTAATGCAACATGTTTTGAAACTGCTCTCATACACTTTGGGTGAGATGCTGGGATGACAGGTATGTTTGCATGTACATTCTCTGACTATGTACAAGTCTGACTATCAGTTATATGTCATTAACAGCTGCCTACATTTCTTGGATCATCACACTAATTTGTCAGGGGAACAGGGCAAAAGGCAGGTGATGTGGGCCATTTATCAGGGCATACTGGGCAGATTGGAAAAGTTGAGAGGTATGAATATGCATACCACTCTCTATTTAAGCATTCTAGCAAAATCTGTACAGTTGTTAAGTGTAAATATGCATACAGCTTTCTCTCTGAACATTCTAACAGACTATGTGCAGTTGAGTGGAATAATTATGCATACAACTTACTAGCGCTCCTGGGATCCAAAGCCCTGCTGTGTGTGACAAAAGCATTACAGTTAAGATCACTGTACACTATGCTATCAGGCAAATGTTGTGAGACTTTGCAATGTATTTTGTCTAATATGACTGAACTGTTTGCACTTCCAACATTGTTATACAGCACTTCATACACATAAACACGTAAACAGAAGCAATGCAAGGGTTACACCTTTATTTGCAGCATATTTCACTATTCTGTATACTGGTACAACACTTTCTGAGGCTCTTACATTTATTTTGTATGACAGTACATGCAGGCTATTTACTAACCTGCCTCACAATGCATCCTTTGCAGCCTAGCATCATAGGCTTGTTGGTTCACAGCATGCTCATCTGCAGCTGTCAGAGAAGTAAAGTGATATTTAGCCATACCTATCCATAGTATTCACAAGCTAGGCAATTATTAACTACGTAGTGAAAGGAGTACTTACTCAGTTCTGGGGCATTCTGCATCTGCCTTGCTTCCTGGATCCACTGTTCCAGGACATCCTCCCTCCACTGCTTCAGATCTGCATGGTGGTGCCTGAACTGCTCACCAGTCTGGGGGATACCTGTGGCACTAGTGAGGTCATGGGAGAGACTGTCCCAGGCCTCTGTTTTGTACTGCGAGCCCTGGTACTGGCCCTGCAGTAGTTTCCTGTCATGGTGCTTTACCAGGAGCCATACCATGAATTTGGACTCCTGGATGCCCCAGCACTGTGCTCTAAAGTGAGTGCCTTCTCCCACTCCAGCCATTCTGTCTGCAGGGGGATGCTACAACCAGTTATGAGCCATATCCCTGCCTCTTCAGTTTAAGAAGGGCTGGGTTCCCACACTTTTCCATAATTGGCCGGTTTTGTAAAGGCTAAGCTATGGGCACACCTGCTTACTTCAGGTTGGCGCTGCTTAAAGAGGTGTACCTGTGGGCATATTGTATTGGCTTCCCTACACATTGTTTACAATTACTTAGTTGGGCTGTGCTGTAGTTAGCATTGCTTACTGGTTATCTAGCATTATATTTGACTTTTGTCAATGATATCTTACTCATTACAGGCTATATATGTGTTTGGTATCTGTCATTCATGTGTACATATACTGTTTTGGGTCCTGGGGACTTCAGAACCTTATTACAGTGACACCTCAACTCTATGTTTACTGCAGTACTCCAATTCACATATTTATGGTCTGTGGCAGGTTATAGAACATTACACTGTACATAAATTCAGTTCACATATTTGATTTGTTTCCCTGTTGTGAGGATTAGTTTGCTGATACCTCCTTTATATGTATTGCTATCATGGCATAGTGGTTTACTACTATGACTGTGATGGACAGGGTCCTGCGTTCTAGCCTTGCTGAGGCTAGTTATTTTGTTGCTGGCCAGAACACAAGCTGTTGGGTGCAGAGTGATTAAGTTACTTTAAAGCAGTTGTGAGCGGGTGTGCGCAAAGCTAAGCAATGCTAACCTCCGGTTACAGTTTCTTACACTCAGTTAGCCTCTACATTTCTTCACCAGTGTGATACTCGCATACTGGCACCCAAACAGGCTTACACCCGCTTGCTCCCGCACTTGCCAATGCACTGCATTTGGTGTTTGCATCTGACACTCACACGCCTGGGTGGGAGTGAGGACTATGATATTACCTTGTAATGCCTATTACATCGGATTACATGCCTACAGTATCGGGAATGGCTGCACATTAGGCGTAAGCATGCCGGTTGACTGTACGGCATCCACGGCCTGTCCAGAGTTTGCTTCATACTATTGGTGTGTTCCTCTTACAATCTGCACCTGTCTTGCTAATACCTGGGAAATGACACCATTAAATACAGACAAGTAATTGGGTTTTGGAACCCACATCCCTCAGCCGAGTCATGCTACTGCATACCTATTATTCTATCATCTTTCTAAGGTTGTAAGTGGAATATGTGCTTTCTGTCCCTATCAGACCTCTCAAATGATTGGGGACAAATATCAACTGAATCAGGGACAAGTCATGACAACATCAGGGACAATCAGGGACACATTTAAAATATTAGTGCTATTAACTTGAAACATTGACAGACTCAGAGCATATGAATTAATACGCATTTTCTGAGGTAGAAGAGTTTATAACTCTTAGGTTGGGAGGGTGGCCTAATGGTTAAGGTGTTTGCCTTACAAACACAAGGTGCAAGGTTTGAGTCTCACAAGGGATAATTGGCTAAGCTTAAAATGGCTCACAAGGGCAGCTAGCTTAGTACTAATCGATGAACCTATGAATCTTAATTATTGTCATTATTCATTATGTGTAATTCACTACCTTTCCTCCAAAAGTCACTAGTTTTAGGAGGGATTAAGAGAGACAGAGTTCGAATTTGAGTCAAAATCAGGGACATCCCTGGAAATCAGGGAGATTTGAGGTATGGTCCTTATTTGTTCCCCCAGTGGTTTATGTCCTGTCCAGTGGATTTGCTCTTAGGCGTTGAGAGGTATGGGTGTAAACTCTGCCCATTTTGGAATAGTACTTACATCCCAGGGTCGGTCCAAATACGACTGCACCAGCTAACACCTGCACGCCTAGGCCTATAATTGCATTACCATAGTTCCCCCACCTGCCCCTCCTCTACAGCACTCATCCTTACTGTGGGTGCAGGTGGGGAATAAACACACCACTACACAATGCCCACTCTCCGAATGTCGAGACACATGTCGTACATTGTGTCGACCCATGGGTTATCAGGCTTTTACAACCTGCTTGTCCATGTACGTCTACAGCCTGGTTTGATGAATCATTACAGGGATTGACTCCGATGATCAGTACTTTTTGGGGTGTCCCACAAGGGACATTGATGTCTTTGTTTCAATATTAGATCTGGCACGTCTCTTCCACTGGTAGTATCCTGCCGGTGGTCTGGGAAGCAGTGGTGTGTTTACTTTTATTGTGTGTCTGCATGTCTCACCAGTCTAGCTGGATGGTTGGTGGGTTGATGCTACATGTTACACGTTTGTTTATTGGACCCCTCACTCCCATATGCACGGCCTATGAACATATGTAATTCGTAACTGCTGTATCATATCCTAGCTATATACATGTGTATATTTACAGACACATATATATACATATATATATATATATATATATATATATATATATATATATATATATATGGATATGTATACACATACATTACTATATACAGATATATCTGTATATGTATGCATACATGTATATATTTATATATTGCTGTCCATATATATGTAACAACATATGGGTCTATGGGTGTCTGCATAAGTATATATCTATATGTGGGTATGTATATGCATTCTGTCTCAGTATGTATATATTTGTACAATGGAGAGGGAAAGGTATATCTCTATGTCGCTATGGGTAGATATACACACACATACCTCTACATATATACATCTACATCTGTTTTTACTGTTCCTTGCCATGTAGATTACACTTTGCTGCAGTGGGACTCGTAGCGGGTGTGGCTGCTCGTTGGGTGACGCCTCTACCCAATGAACACTTTTGCTTACATCCATGGGGCTGTCCATATAGACCCACATCGGCCAACACCTGCATACCTAGACCCATAACTAGCTACCCATAGTTCCCCCACCCGCACCTACTCTACAGCACCCATCCTTATTCTGGGTCCTGGTCGGGTCCGAACACACCACTACACGCTGCCCACTCTCAACTTCACGGGAACCATGTCATACATTGTCTCGACCTATGGGTCATTAAGCTTTCCCACCCTTGTATTCTGTGTATGTACACACCCCAACCAAAATGTTCGGCGTATCACCTTCCTTTGGTTATATGTCAATTTTTGGGGTGTCCCACAAGGGATGCTCCTGTCTGTGTTCCAAGATTAGATTTCACGGGTGCACTGTGTACCCCCCCGGTTGCATCCTGCCTGTGGTCTGGGAAGCAGTGGACTATTTACATTGTTTGTGGGTTTGTGTGTATGTTTCCTTTGTCCGGTTAGAAGGGGTGGTAGGTCATGCTACATTTCATGTTTCTTGCTTCGGCCCCTCACTTCCATTGGCATGCCTGTGAACATATGTCATTCTTGTGTGCTGTTTCCAATCATAGCTGTATATCTGCGTATATCTACACACACACACACACACACACACACACACACACACACACACACACACACACACACATATATATATATTTATATATATATATATAAATATATATTTAAATATATACGTATATGTATATGTCTGCAACTTTATATATATATATGCGTGTCTGTAAAGCAATGTATACCCCGCGCAAATGCACTTACACATGCTTACTGGTGTTTATATATGCTTAAACCTGCTTACTAGTACCTTATTCATTATGACACTGACACTTTGCTCCAGTTAGATGTCAAAATATGTTCATATACAGATTACCGATGGAAAATGGTATGTGCTGCAGTGGGATTCGGAATGGGAATGTCTGTTCGGTAGGCGGATGCTCTAACCAATACACTATTGCTGTGCCACTTCATTTGCATATATACCCATATACCCATGACTCCTAGTTCCCCAAACACCCACCACAACACCTCACTAACGCAGCACTCATCCATTCTTTAGTTGGATATGCGGTGTATCCACACCACTACACATTGGCCACTCCCTACTCCTGTAGACCCACCCATGGGTTGACTCACTCCACGTATCCTCAGAAATCTCATACTTTTAGTCCACAAGCATTGGTGACATGAGTGACCAATAGGACACTATTCACAATTTTTGGGTTTTCCCACATGGGACACACATGTCTTTATTTCAAGATTAGACTCTATACTTCATTACATCCTTACTCCCATTAACATGACACTACAATAAATTAATAAGTAAGACTATGTGGTAACACACGTGTTACACAGGAGAGCTAATTATGCATGAGTTTAGCATAATTATTTTACATATAGACCGATTTAGTGATTGGCGTTGCCGTAGCAGGCAGATTTCATGTGTGAGAAAGTCCTCACATTTGAATTTTGGAGCACAGCACTGACTTCAGACATTGTACACACTTCTGCGTTTTAGCAGTTTTGTCCCTTTCCTCTTATGCACAACCTATTATTCTATCGACTGTCAAAGTTTGTAAGGGCACTTTCATGTTATTTATGTCTGCAAAAGGAATGAATGTGTTACAAGGAATGTACTTCTACATATAGATATATATAGATATATGCATGTGTGTATGCATATATACTTATATCGAACTCGCTGACCTCAACGAGGCAGTCCAATTAGAACCAGCCCATCCAACCCTGACTTGCCTGGATCCATAATTTCATACCCATAGCTCCTCCACCCCACCCGAGTTTGACATACACGCATACCATCCATTGTCCAGTTGCTATCACAGCCATGACATACCTCCACACATTGCCCTCTCCAGAGCGTTAGGGGCCCTACATGTATGTTGTCCCAACCCATGTATTATCAGGCTCTCCCACCATTTAGTCCTTGAACATACCTGCCCTTGCTTGTGTAATGGACGGAGGTCCAATCATCCTATCAATTTTTGGGTAGTCCCACCAGAGACTACCCTCTGATTGTTTGTAAAGTAGACTTAGCAGATCGACAATGTTACTCCCACAAGTAGTATACTGCCTGTTGTGTGAGTAGCAATGCTTTGCTCACTCCTGCCCAGCTGGATATGACATACACTGACAGCACTATATAATACTGGAGTTGCTGTCGATTCCCTTCTCATTTCTTTTGTATGCTTTATTGTTACGATGTTCATTCTTCATATATATATATATATATATATATATATATATATATATATATATATATATATATATGTATATATATTATATATCTGTATATACTTATATACATTTCTTATGCTGGGCATACTTATATACATTTCCTATGCTGGGCACTGCTTACACCCACGCAAGCGCACTCAGACTTGCTTACTGGTATTATATATGTTTACTACTGCTTATTTGTGCTTACACCTGCTTACTAGAGCCTTATTCGTTATGACAGTACCACTTTAATTGAATGAAATTTCATTAAACATTTCATGCGGCACTCCAGTTCACATTTACATGTTATTATGTAGGTTTTACAGCAAAACGACATTCATTCCACATGAAAAATGATATGTGCTATAGTTAGACTTGAACTATGAATGCCTGTTTGTTAGGCAGATGCTCTAACCATTACACTATTGACGTTAATGTTGATTTTGCATATTTTTCTCTATTTGAATGATTTTGATGTGTAGGCTACGCACAGCAGGGAGCAGCGACGAGCAAACACGCTGCGCTTTGCTTACACTTTTGATATTGCAGCAATACAAATGTAAAATAGGGACATGGGAAATCTAATTGTAAAAGTTCTAGGGACGGGGCTCAACATTCCACTACGTGCTTGTGTGTTTACTACTCCAGTTTTATTTCAGTGTTCGTGGACACTCTTGTATGCTTAGCATACATTTCGGTATCCACAGACACTGAATTACTGGCTTACTATTAGAGGCGGGCTCTAATAGTAAACATGGTAGGTTGTGGAACTGTGGGGGCATGTTTACGCCTCCGTAGAGCACTTAAACACGCCCCCTGCACTCACACATGTTTCCTGTGCATGTCGAGGGTGCAGCAGTAAATATTCATATGGTACTGCTGCACCATCTGTAATGAGGACGCTTGACGCAAGGCTAAAACTGTCCTTGTGCCGAGCTTCATGAATCCTGGGGATAGTTCAGTATCTGTTAGGCACAATCAAAATATGTTGCTCTTGTTTCTCTCTTAGTTTTGTAACCATTCTTGTTATTTACTGGCCACTTTTGAATCTTTACAGTTTAATCCACTGTTAAATATTGGGAGCCTTCTTTTACTGCATTTTCTGTACAACGATTTATTTATATTTATATGATCCTTATATGTGTTATCATTATTTTGTTTTTGGTAAACAATATGCCCCCTAGACGTAGGACAAAATTCTCTGAGGCTGAAAATGACCTGACTATAAATGTGCTCAGACAACACCATGACATCCTGCTGTCAAGAGGGCAGGGAAGAATGGCCAAACATGCAGAACTCTGGGATGACCTTGTCCAAAATATCAACAGGGTGGGACAACAGAGTCACCCATATGAGTAGGTGTGCCCAGAGCTACTGATATGATTCATGCAGCTAGGAGGTGTGCAGGTGAAGTGGCATACAATCGTCAGGTCACTGGTGGTGGGCCTGCAGAAGATCAACCCCTCAGTGCACTGAGGAATTCCTGGCAAATATTGTCACTCAGGAAAGCTCCCAGCAGTTGAACAGCCAGTATGTCCTTGACACATGAGTGGATGCCACTCCTGCATCTCAAGAGAAGCCTCCATGTAGGCTTTGTTAGATCATCAGTAGAATACTGTTGTATTCATTTTGTAATAGTGTATATAGTTTTAATGTGGAGCAGGTTGCTTTTTTGGTGGAGGTAATTAAGATAGCTGCAGTTTTCAGGTTCTTTAACTGCCACAGAGGAATTTCTGGCAAACATCTCCACACAGGAGAGCCCTAGCAATCCTGGAGCCAATATTTTCTGGATGTGGGTGCCACTCCTACATCACATGTGAAGCTTCCAGGTATACTTTGTTACATCATCATTAAAATAGTGCTGCATTCTGTCATAAGTGTATATAGATGTGTCAAGCTGCATTTCTGTTGGGTGGGGGAATTTCAGATAGCTGCAGCTTTATGCTTATTTTAAGGTTGTCAGCCACATTTCTGATAAAATATATTTGACTGTACATATAGATGAGTAAAAGTATTAACCCCTGTTGTACTATTAAATTTGTCATGCTGTTGCCATTATGTCTTCCTTTACTTTTTCCCAGGACCACCAGGAATTCACAGAGCAAGGGCAGTATCAGTTGGTAAGTGGAATCATTTTTTGTCTGTACTGTATATACATTCCCACATATCTGCTAAAGTGTCCTCTCAGGCCTGCTGTATATATTGCTGTACTGTCTGCATACTTGTCCACTGCACAGATTTTTGCTGAATGTCAAGATTTTTATTTATATTTCTGGCCCATATTTAAAATTATAGTAACTGACTGGCAGATTACTGACAAGACATTAATGATGGCAAACATTAAATAATATGACACAGATCTTGCATTCATACTGCATACCCTTCAGTAATGTCACGGTGAAACAAAGTCTGTTATTCTATCAACTGTCTAGGTTTGTAGGAGCATTAGGTTACATTTGTCCCTAATCGTGAGCCTTTGTTCACTTACTATTTATGGGATTGTCCACAGTTATTGCTGTAAGTTGTTGATAGGTTTAAATGTCTGTAATAGTGACAAGAGTGTATCATAGGATCATAGGAAGTTATTAGGCTATTAGCCCTGAGGCCCTTACAAGCCTAGACAAGAATTTAGCTCATGTTCCAACAAGTCAACACCCTATGCCACTGTCCAGCAGGGACACAGGTGGAATCTCAAGCATGTATTTTCTATTTCCCACACAGTTATCCAGGTTGCGCTTAAAAAGGGTTAATGATGTACTCTACTTTACTTGTCTATTCCACAAAATAAATGGGGAGTCTCTGGGACACAAATCTGTCCCACCAACAAGTCCTATTTGTGTCACAGACCAGGCTGAGGTTGGTGTGTGCAGAATACTTGAGTAGAGCTTTATTTGCAGATATGCAGCAGTCCCATCAGGGCAGGGTCTGATATTGCTTTGTATGTCAGACAGAGGTCACCACTGAGGAGTCTGTAGGAGACTGAGTACAGGGACATTTCTTTTAGCCTATCTGTGTAGGGTAGATGTCTGATGCCCTGGATTCACCAGGTGAGGAACTTCTGTGATCTATCCAGCTGCTGCATGTGCTTTGTGAGGTACATGCCGAAAGGGGCATTGTACTCAATAATGGGTTTTATAAGGGAAGAATACAGGGATGTTATGACCACCTTATCCCTAGATGACAAACCCTTACTAATGAAGTGGGCCATGTAGAAAGCTTTCCATACAATGGAGGCAATATGGTGGTTAAAAGTCAGTTTGCTATCAGCCTGAGGGCCCAAGTCCCTTATGACTGATTGCATGCTTAAGACCTTATTATCAATGTGATCATTTTTGGAGATGTCACTCTCCACAAAAGGGATGATGAGGCATTTTATTGACATTCAGTTTGAGGCTATGTTTCTGGCACCAGTCATTTGTTTGGGTGAGACCCTCTTGGAGGATATCCACATCACTAGGAGAATTGATGACAGCACCCAGCTTGCAGTCATCTGTAAATTACTTAACATATGTGGCAGCATAGTAGTGCAGGTAATAATGTCATCCTGTATTTCTTCGTATATTCATAGGTGAACATGGCACAGAAGTTGACATCCAGCCCCCCTCAGGATCCCCAGACACAGCCAGTATGCCTACGCATACCCAGTCCACTGTGGCCACAGATACTGGACAGTTGGAGGATGAGGACATAGACTGCGGAAGTGTGGCTACCACAGCTTCAGTGCCTGTTAACACTGTTCATAGCCATCTGTTGGTGAGGTGCCACATAGGCGGATTGAGAGGGGTGTTCATCAGACGATTGCTGTTCCTTCACCACCTGGTGCAGGCGTCTCTTCATGTGTCACTCAACATATGTTTAGGGCTGTAATGGAGACACAGGCATGTTCAGAACATCACTCCAGAAGAATGCTCAGAGTTCTAGATGTGGCACAGTCTGACATCCGTGACTGCCTCCACCATGTTGTTGATATACTGGATCGGTTCAATGATACATATGAACAGGATGTGTCTGTGAGAGAATGCAGAGTATCTGTTATGGAATACACATCATCTGTGATGGAACATCTGCTGGGAGGGGAACATTGACCTCATGGGTGTAGGTCAACAACTACATCTGCTGACAGCCAACGTGGCTGTGCCCGATCAACCTCTTATAGTGGCAGTATATCCACTGCTCCATCAGAGAGCATGCTGTCCACACCAAGACATAACAGGCCATGAGGCCATGGTCCTGGGTGTTCCCGGGAAGGGAGCATGTCCAGCAGACATCAGTCAATCTCAGGTAGTAGCACACCATCTGACCTTGGACCTGGAGGTGTCAGTGCAACTCCTGACAGAACCAGTTATTGTGGTCTGGAGTGAAGACGATGAACTGTCAGCTCTACCATGCATGACTCACAGCTGTCCAACATACAGACACACAGGGATACCACTGACCTTGGCTATGTTCATGCTAACTCACACACATAAACACTCACCAACCTTTTGTGTCAACCTAGGACTCCTGCACCCCCACAAACCACCCTGTGCAAGGGATGATGACTGTGCCACATCCCTGTTGTCTATCTTTTGGATTCAGGGATACTAAAGCTATGTGTCTGGTGCACAGGGTGACTACCTACATTAATATGTATTGTATATCTCCATTTGTGCTGTTGGCCTGATAATTGTACCTGTCAGTTATATTATACTTAGCCATTTAGACAGTAGCTAGCATAATAATTCCTCTACTTTCTAGTTTGCTTTTGTAAGGCTTGTAAAGTCAGTCAATGAAATGTGTCTCATTAATATATGTAACCTTCTCTTTAAGGACTTAGTGCAAACTTATGTGTGCACATCCAAAGTCAACCCATCAGATTCTGAGCTCTGGACTGTATGACAGCATTGCAGACAAATTTCATCTGAACAGTAATACAGTATAATGTTTTGTTTTTTTCATGTACATCACCATAGGTTCTGAGGTTCATAGGCTGTGACAAGGGTACTGATGGTGTTAAGAAGCATAGTCAATACATCACAATATAATATACAATGGCAGATATAATGCATGGCCATGATTCTTATAGAAATGAGCCCACATGTCCAGTAAAGAATCAGCAGGGATCCAAGGCAGATAACATCTTCACATCAAGTCAACCAGCCTGTGCTTAAAGTTAATGGAGGTGCTCTACTTGACATGGATTGGAAGTCTACTGCAGAGGACTGACAATCGTTGAGAGATGTATGTGTCTCTCCTGCATGTCCCATGTATGTCATAGTGTACGATGAGGTCCTTGGAGCAGGTGACTGTAGTCCAATATGAATTAAGGATGTGCAGCACATTCATCTGCCCAGACAATAAGGTAGTAATCACTGCCACCAACCACACTTTATCAGCTACTTTAAGGCCCTTCCCAAATGGTGACCAATTCTACTGTGTAATGTTACTATTATCCATATGGTAAGTGTGACCAACCACAAGGCTATTTAAGAGTGGCCTCTACAATGTCACCAAATACATATGCAAGTACTCTGAGGGCTTAAATATCTCTAAACAAACCAGTCACATTTAAAAGGTTTAAATATATTTAATAATAAATAAAGAACAAGACGATATGAAATAACTCAACACATTGACAACAAGAGTTGAGAATTACAGGAAATATTTTATAACAACATTGCAGGACAGTCTCAAACAAATACAGAAAACATCTAAACTAATATTATTATATTCCTATCTAACTCTAAGAGAGAATACTGTAATATATTACTTACTATTAACAAGGCAGAAGTGCTGGTGGGAGGATGTTTCTAGATCCCAGACAAGATACATAATGCCCAGATTTTCTCTCTGAGATAGTTCTTAAATTACTATCAAACATTTCTGCTGGGTTACCTCATATTACATCAGTCTTTGTCATCTCTGCCTTTAATTTCCAGGCTAACAGAAACTTAAAAATTGAGCACCTCTGTGTCAGAAATCCTTATCCTTTAGAAGTTTGCCTGGAACTAGAAGTTGTAAAACAGTTACACACTTTTATCTTTGAAACCTGTAATTACTTCTGTTTCCAGACAATAGAAAGAATTTCTAGCTGCAGACATTCTGTCTCCTAGCTGAGATAAACACCATCATAAACAATTTACTTATTTTCTTAGAGTTTGCAAGTTAACTCAGTTCTTTTCCAGTATGGTACATTATGGTTACATTATTGAAGCTCATCACATGGCAGTTTGACATAACATAGTTTTCTTAACTTTGTAAGACAAGCATACAAACCATATTACTATTCACAAATAACATATAATTATTTATAAAATTCCACCTAGCTGGGCTGGCAGCCTTCACATATGCATGCATGTAAGTGAGACCTAGATCAAGCAAGCCATTATTTTACACTCGGTAACCAGTGCTTTTGCTGTTTAGTGATTGTAAAAACTTAATGAAACTGAAAAAAAGTGTGTGCATGTGTGTGTGTGTGTGTGTGTGTTTATGTTTCCATCTCTGTCTATATGAGTGAATGCATGCTTGCATGACAGATAGAGAGAGAGAGAGAGAGAGAGTGAAGAGTGGAAAGGATTGAGCACTGACAGCAGCAGCAGTAAAGAGGTTTGCATACCTCTCAACCTTTTAGCTGAAGATATCTGGATAAAGCCTAAACTAAACGGGGAACAAAGGCTCAAAACAGAGGCATATTTTAAATGTTGCTGTTATAAAAATCACAGAGTTGCTTGAATAATAGGACTTGTGTTAGCATGCATTTGCTGAAGTACAAGTGCATGTGTGTATGACCAGTGGCAGCAACAGTAAATAGTTTTGTCTGGATACAGCTTGAAATAAAGTGGGAACAAAGGTTCAAAAACAGGAACAGATTTCAAATGTTGTTCTTATGAAATTATAAAGACGATTAAATAACAGGATTTGTGTCAACATGAATTTTCTGAAGGAAATAAAGTCTGAAAGTCAAATATATGTAATTATTTGATAACTTCAATCCCCAATGAGTGGCAACAAACTACACATTTTCAGAGTAATGACCAATAAAATAAAGTAAATATCTAGATTTTTTTGAAAATGATACATTTTGGATGTGAAATGCTTCTTCCAGCACTATTTACATATACTACAGCAACTTTGAAACATTAGGCAGAGGAGCTATTTTATATCAAATAAATATATATATATATATATATATATATATATATATATATATATATATATATATATATATATATAATGTAGTAATAAAAATAATAAATAAGTAAAACATAGCAATTTTACAGACAGCCTATTCTCTAAGCACAATAATGCCCTCCAGCTTGTGTATTATTGTGGAAATAACATCCTTGCAGGCGTGTAGAGACTCTCCGCCTGCAGCATTGAACCTCAGAAAATCCTTGGGCAGGCATTATTTCCATAATAACACAAACTCTGTTTGGCATTATTGCTTGTGCAGTATTCTGTTGTTGTTGTATGTTAATAATATACTTCGAAGGGAGAGACAATTATCTGGCCTGTAGATAGTTTGTGGGTAGATTTGAGAGTAGTTTAGCTGATGTGGGAGTTCTAGCCAATTTAGGTCCTTTAGGGCTGTGCAGTGGTAGGTTTTATGAGATGAATATGTGCAAATCTTGCTCTTTTATTATAGCATACATCAAGTTCAGACTTGAGGGTATTGTTGAGAATAGTGAAGATAGCTGATGCATTCAATAGAGCTAGTAGCAGGTAGGGTGCTGCTATGGATTTTCTTGTGTATATTGTAAGATATTGACTTGCTGTATATAGGGAGCCTATTTTCCTGTATTTATGATGGTTTGGGAAATACACTGGTCAAATTTGGTTTGTCATCTATGAGTACTCTGAGGAATTTGTCTTCTGTCATAGGTTCAGTGTTTGTATTGTCAAATGAGACAGCATGGAAACTAGGTTTTTGAGTATTAAACTGTGTTGGTAAAAAGAACATTAGCTTAGTATTTTTTCCATTTAGGAGTAGGTCTACAGTGCCTAGCCAGGACATGACAGATAAAAACAGATTCTTGTGTGATTTCCTGGAGGTTTATAGTGCTGGGGCAGAGAAAATGAGGGATTCATAATCTGCATACTGAACTATATTTGCATTTTTGTGGCAGTATGGAGCTTGTTTACAAATATATTAAATAGAAGTGGGCCCAGTATTGATCCTTGTGTGACAGGATGAAAACAGGAAAATTCTTGTTTCCATTCACTGTCTGTTTGTGAAATAGCTATGACACCAGACGAAAGAGATGATTATTAAGACCTAAGCAGGGGAGTTCACTGAGACGGTTTGATGAGAAACTGTTTCAAAGGCTTGGACAGATCCATGAAGAGTGATGATGCTAGGATGCCATTACTTCAATTGTTGTTAATAGCACTGGTAAAGTTAATAAAACAGTACATGTGCTATGGATGGGGTGGAAGCCATGTTGGGTCATGGAGAGGAAACTATTTTGGGTAAGATATTTGAGAAGCTGGGAGTGGATACATTTTTCTAATATTTTTGATAGTGGTAATAGTATAGCTATGTTCACCTTTGTGGAGTGGAATTATAAAATATTTCCTCCAGGTGCTTGGGACATGGTTTTCTGTTATATGTCAATTAATTAGTATAGAAACAGGGAAAGCTAGAGATGAAGAACTGAGGTTTAAGTACTCTAGTGGTAGGTTGTCTGCTGTTAAGTTGTTGAATTGAGTTTTTGTAGGTGTTTTGCATGGTGCTAGTTGGGATGGTTGGAGACCAAATTTTATTATTATTTATTTTACATTTGTTGACCGGGCTAGTCTGGCTGGATACATGTCCATTTTCAGCAGAGGCCCGAGGAGAAAAGCTCCACTAATAAAACTAAGTGACTAACAAATATCACGTAAATAACAAGTAAATAACAAGTAACTAATGCATGCAGGCAACTAAGGGAAAAATTGATATATAGAATAGTAATGGGAAGGCAATTTAAACAAGAAATAAACATCAGTACAGAATCACTATAATTTAAATAACTACTATAGATAGAGTGCTAAAAAAAGATGAAGAAGGGAGAAAAATAGGGACAAGTAGAGGGTTTGTAAAACTTAGTCATAGAAGTCAGTTAGTAGCAGGGATATAGTGATGAGTACTATTATTAGGATAGTTATTTGCACACAGGAAGATTAGAACTGGGTTAGATACATGGAGAGAAAAACAGTTTAGAGATAGTGGAGGGTAACATAAAAAGAGGTAGGTAGGAGTAAGTAAGCAGGCTGGTGGGTTGCTAGGTCTACTTCTTGGAGGGAAAGAAGTAGTGAAGTAGGGTAGGTAGAAGAGCAAAATGTAGGGTGAGAGAGAGAGTGGTTGTTTTTTAAGCTCAGTCAGGATTTGAGCAGGGGCATAGCCAGTGAGATTGCAAATGTTTTTTTGTTTGTTTTTTGAAAAGGTGGGGTGAGCTTAAAGTGGTTAGTTCTTTGGGAGTTTGTTCCAGTGAGATCCTACAGTATTAGCAAATAAGGAGTCACCTGCTTTGTTGTAAGATTTGAGAGTAGCTACTAGAAGTTTGTTGGCTGAGCGAAGGGATGTTAGATTTTGTATGGGGTGATAAGGTTATTAAGTATGGGTGTATTAGAGGGGTAATGGAGAATTTTGTAGGTGATATGTAATTGCTGTAGGAGAATTCGATTCTGTAGTTCTAGCCAGTTAAGGATTTTGAGATTATGACAATGGTGAGTTCGATATGGGGAACCAGTGGCAAACCTGGCAATACTATGATAGGCTGTGGCTAGTTTCTGGTGGTTAGCTTTTGAAATGTTAATAAATGAGGAGGAGGCATACAGTAGTGTAGATAGGAGATGAGTTTGGGCAAGAGACACTCGGGTAGCTGCAGTAAGAAAGGGCTTAAGTCTGTAAAGGGCACCTATCTTTTTATTAACAGCCTTGATGGTTAGATCAATGTGACAGTCAAAACTCAGTTGATTGTCTATAGTAACGCCTAGGAGTTTAGTGGAACAGTCAGGATTGATGATCGTGCCATTGCCAGATGTGATGGAAAATGAGATAGGGGGAGATTTAAGTGTTGGTGTAAAGAGTAGTAATTTGTTTTTTTTGGGATTAAGGAGGAGACAGATATGTTGGAACCATTTTTCAGCCGTAGTAAAGAGTTTCTGGGTGGAAGAGTAGAGTTCTCCTGAAGATGAAGCAGAACAGATGAGAGTTGAATCATCTGCATACTGAATACAAGTGGATGTTGGGAGTGAAGTAGCCAGGTTATTTATAAATGTAGAGAAGAGGAGGGGACCTAAGATGGATCCTTGAGGAACACCGATATTGATTGGGAGCTGTGAGGATATATGGCTGTCCCAGAGGACAGCTTGTTTTCTATCATTCAAATATGAGTCAAACCATTGTACTGCTGAAGAGTCAAGTGAAAGTGATGTCAATGTATCTAGGAGTAGTTGATGGTTAACCATATCAAAGGCTTTTGAGAGGTCTAGGAATAGGGCTGAGGAGAAAAGGTTGTTATTGCGATTTCTGTTTATTGTGTCAGTGAAGGAGAGAAGGGCGGTGGAAGTACTATGGTAGGGCCTAAAACCATGTTGTGAGTCTACTAGTAGGCTATTTTGCAAGAGGTGATTTAGGAGTTGTTGGTGAATACAACGTTCCATAATTTTAGATAGAGGAGAAAGTAGGGCTATAGGTCGGTAATTAGAAAGTTCATTAGAGTGACCTCCTTTATGAAGGAGAATAATATAGGAGACCTTCCAGCAGGATGGGATAGTAGATTCGGTTATTGTTCTGTTAATTAAGATCGAGATTGGGTAAGCTAGTTCAGATGCTGCTAGTTGTAGGTATTCAGCTGGTAGTTTGTCGGCTGAAGGGGTGCAGGGTTTAAGTTGAGAGAGTAACTTACGTATGTGGGCTGTGGAGACTGTGCTAAATTTTAGGGTGTGGGTGTTATTTGGAGGAGAGGTGTGTTGAGGGGAAGGGGGGGGAGTCATGGTGTTAGCTAAAGAGGTGACTGTTTCAGAGAAGAAGTTATTAAAGGTATCAGCTATTATGTTGGGTGAAGTTTGTGCTAAGGTAGTAGGTGTGGGAGTTTTGGTATTCCCTGGATGTAGAAGTTTATTGATTCCGGGCCAGAATTTTTTAGGGTTGTAATTTTGGTTATGTTGATATTGAAGGTAATAGTTTTTCTTATCAAGATGGATGAGTTTTTTTGTAGTATTTCTAAGGTGTTTAAAGTGTAGAAGGTCATCAGGGTTTTTAGTGGTTCTCCATTTAGTCCAAATTTTATTTCTATCTAGCATAGTTTGTTTGGTTGATTTGGAAAGCCAAGGGGCAGTTTTGGAGCTTATTCTTATTAATCGAGCTGGGGCATGCTGCTGTAGAATTAGTAGGAAAGTGGTATTGAAATAGGCAACTGCTTCGTCAAGTGGGAGGTGTTTTAGAGTTGACCAGTTGCATGCCTTGAGGTCATTTAGGAAGGAGGACAAGTTAAATTTGTTTTTATTGCGTACAGTACGGTAAATAGCTTGTTTGAGAGTATTATCTTTTTGTTTAGTGATATAGGTAAGGAGATGGTCGCTGATATTGTCTGGGAGTATTCCAGTCTTATAAGAATGGGGATTATTGTTAATCAATATCCAATCCAGGATTGCTTGTTTATTGGTTGTTTTGTCAATTCTAGTTGGGGAGCTAATAGTTTGTTGAAAGTTAAAGAGATTAAGGTGAAAGGTAGGTTTGGGAGAGTTGCAGGAGTTCCAATCAATATTAAAGTCACCTAAGATTATAGTTTCTTGAGGGAAGTTGCAGGAGACCCAACTGAGAATATTTTCAAGTGTGTTTAAGTTATTGCCTGGAGGGATGTAGGAACATATTATGTAGATGGCTTTGTTTTTGTTTAGTTGGAGTTTGGCACAGAGTATTTCGGCATTACCTAGAGAGGGAGGTAGGGAGTCCATTAAGGACACTTGTAGCTGGGATTTGTAAAGTAAAGCTACTCCTCCACCCTTTTTGTTAGGACGATCTTGCCTTAAGGTGCTATAGCCAGGTGGGGTGATTTTGTTGTCTTTTATGCCTGGTTTAAGCCAGGTTTCAGTGAGACAGAGGATATCAAAGGCATAGAAGTCAATTATAGCATGGAGTTGTGTGATTTTATTGTTGATGCTACGAATATTAAGGTGTGCTATAGAGAGGGAGTTATTAGAGAAAGGTGAGCTAGAGATGTCAGCAGAATGTTTAGAAAGGTCATGGTTAAGAGGATTATTGGGGCCAGGGTTGGGGTGGATATCTCCATGTAACAGTAACAGGGTTTGTGGGATTGGAAATGTCTTTGTGGTTTTGGAGGGTAATAGATATAGTACTGTGATTAGATGAGGTTGGATTAGTAATGGTGGTGGGAGAACATTGTTTGGTTAGAGAGAGTACTGAGTTTATAAAGTAGGAGTTGAAATAGGTGAATATATTGTCTGATTTGTTATGATTGTTGGTGTGAGTGTAGTTGTTTGGCTAGAGTATAGTACTTTGCTTATGGAGGACAAAAATAGCTTTGTATCATTTTAGAGTGTTGACTGAAGGTTGGTGAAGTAATATTTTTTTGTGTTTGTTTACTAACTTTTTTATAAGATTTCTTAAGTATCTAAAGTGTTGGTAGTTGGATTAGGTTTTGTTTTTGGACCATGTTCTCCATGCTTTGTCTCTTTGAAGAAGAATTTGCCAGGTGTTTTTTGTTTACCAGGCTGCAGGTTTGACCTGCCTCTCTTCGTTTCGAGTGTTGTGAATATTGAGGATGCTTAGAAATGTATTCTCCAAATGGGTTAGAGCATCCCCTAGTAGTATGGTCTTTAGAATATTTCAGTTGTAGTGCTTGAATGTGGAGATAAAATCGCTTGATTTAAAGTATTTTATATTTTGTACCTGTTTGTAGGCTACCTGCTTGCATAAGTTGGGATGGTTTCTGACAACAAAAGTTGGTAGAAAGTCACTAATACTGTCAGCCAGGTAGTCAGAGGAATTTATTTGGTTTGTTTGAGAGAATCAGTCTAAGATGGAGTCCTTGTTTGTGTGTTTATGTATCCTGGTTGTATATTTTATTATTTGTGAGAAATCAAATAGATTAATTGATGGGCTGGTTGTGTCTTTAGGGTCTCAGTTTATGTTAAGCTCAGCCTTTATAATGCTTTCATGCTGTATATTGTTATACAGACAGTGCAGAAATTGTTCTGCTGTGTTACTATTTTGTCCTTGTCAACTGGTGCCCTAGACAAAAAGCCTCCATGACACCCTCCCACCACACTACCTGGTGCCCCCATCCTGGTCTAACTACATCAAATAAATACTAGAAAAGTGACCCTGCTAGACCGGCACCATAGACGGCCGCCTAGTTGGCCTATGCCTATGGCCGGCTATGGGTGGGATGTAAAGATCAGTGATGCTGATGGCTTTTCTCTTGTTAAATTTGAGATATGCTATGAGGTATTCTGCATTGTTAAATGTGGGTAAAGGCTAAGTTCTAGGGATTTATTGTATATAATTGCTACTTCTCCACCACATTTGTTTGTTCTGTGAAGTCTGAAAATGTTATGACCTGGAGGAAATATTTAATTGTCTTTTACTTTAGGTTTTAGCCAGGTTTCTGTGACTACAGCTATATCAGGGCTGTAAAATGCTAGGCTTGCCTAGAATTATTGGTGTTTATTGTAAATGCTTCTGAGATTAATATTAAGTATTATGTCAGATTTCTTTGTAGCTGAAGGTGTTGAGCTTATGAAGGATATTGATGCAGTATGTGACATAATAGTTGGGACTGGGGTTGGATAGATGTCTCTGCTGAGTTTCAGATGAGTGGCTGAGTGATAAGAGATGGAAATACCATTTAGATTTGGATTTCTTTATAAGGAGGTGGTTAAATTAAAGAATACTACATGATCAGAACAATAAAAGGCATGTAATAAAATAAAAAAAAAAAATAAAGAAAATGAAAGCATAAACACCAGAAATAGAGCATGAAACACGGTAAGAAGAGTCAGGAAGTGAATACCATGAAACAAAAGCAGTTATTGTAACAACAGAAAGCACTCATTCTAACTAATGAGTCAAACTGCATGCACACACAAATACGTGGGAAGACTCTGACTGTCATGGATTGTTGTAAGAGGTAAACCTAAATATATAATACAGGAATGTAAAACAGTGCACGAATACTGAAGTGAATTAAAATGAAAATAAAAAGCATATTGCTGTTACCACAGAAACCCAAATGACTGAATGTAACAAGGAAACAAGAAAAAATGATGTGGGAGGCATTACAGCTGATATATAGGTTCATAGGTTCATAGGTTTATACTAGGCTATCTGCCCTAAGGCATTTATAAGCCTAGCCCAAATTATTGTGGCTTACGCCACCCCTTATATGAAAAAATACTGTGCCCATTAGTTTGTTTTGCCTCTGTCCAGCAGTGACACAGAGATGATTCCTGGGGTAAACCTACGATCTCCCATCCACAGGTCTAGATTTCTCTTGAACAGAGTCAGCGAGGTGCTCTGCCTCACATGGACCGGGATTTTATTCCACAGCATAGGGAGTCTCTGAGTGATAAATCTATCCCTCCAGCATGTCCTATTTATATCCGTGCTAAGGTTTAAGTCGCTTGCTCTAGTGGTTTTGGTGGATTTGGAGTTTTTGAGGTGGAGCATGTCCATTAATTCCGGGTTGGACATGGCCTTGTATGTCAGGCACATGTCACCTCTGAGCAGACGGTATGCGACTGAATAGAGCTGGAGTTTCTTCAATCTGGCAGCATATGACAGATTTTGGAGTCCCTTTATCCTTTTGGTGAGGAACTTTTGGGGTCTCTCCAAATGCTGCAGATGTCGGGTGAGATACATCCCGAATGGGGCATTGTACTCGATCATTGGTCTGATAAGTGAAGAGTACAGGGAACAATGACCTCACTAGATCTGGATGTGAATCCTCCATGATCAGGTGGGCAATGTAGAAGGTCTTTCTAACCACTTTAGCAATGTGAGTGTCAAAAGAAAGGCCACTGTCAACCTGGGTCCCCAGGTCCCTGATAACCTCTTCTGTGCTTAGTGGATTGCCACCTATATGGTAGCTTGGGGTTACCTTGTTTTTCCCGAAGGGTATGACTATACATTTTTTGGCGTTTAACTTCAGGCCATGGCTCTGGCACCAGCTATCTGTTTCCGTGAGTCCCTTCTGAAGGATATCCGTGTCCGATGCACTTTCCACTATGGCGCCCAGTTTGCAGTCGTCTGCAAACTTTGTCAGCCAAAGTCCTCCCATGTTGGCCTGTACTTCTGAGAAGTTGATGCCAAACAATAGGGGGCCAAGGACCGAGCCCTGTGGGACACCACTTGTGACCGGCTTGGAGTCTGACACAGCGCCAGCAACTCTAACCCTGTGGGTTCTGTCCTTAAGCCAGTTTGCAACCCATCTTGTGACATATGGGTTTACATTTAAGCTGGTAAGTTTTTCTACAATACCCGAGTGGGGTATTGTGTCGAAAGCCTTTGCAAGGTCAAGGTAGGCTGTATGGACTGCCTTTCCCTCATCAATGGCCTTGGTGACTGTTTCGAAGAAGTCAACCAAGTTCAAAAGGCATGATCTTCCCTTGACAAAGCCAAACTGGGTCGAGTCCAATGTCTGCAAGTCCCCTATATCTTTGTTTATGAGCTCCATTATGATCCTCTCCATAGCTTTGCAGACTAGACTTGTTAAGCTTATGGGGCGGTAATTACCAGGGTCCGTAGAGGCACCGCCTTTGTGGAGTGGGACCACAGTTGCCGTAAGCCACTCCTTGGGCACGTATCCTGTGGTAAGGCTAAGATTAAACAGCTGCCTTATGTGCGGGTTTAATTCCTCATTTAGCTCGTGTAGCACACAGCCGGGGACACCATCCGGTCCCATTGATGCTGTGTTTTTAGCTTTTATATATACATATATATATATATATATATATATATATATACACACACACACACACACACACATATATATATATATATATATATATATATATATATATATATATATACACACACACACACACACACACACACATATATATATATATATATATATATATATATATATATATATATATATATATATATATGTATATTATGTTTGGGGGATTACCTTCAAAATTAATAGTTTAGGGTGCAACAAGCGTGTCATCTGATAAATTAACATAAAAAGATAGAGGAGTATTATTGCTTACATATATGTTTCTTTTATTTTTTTGAATTGCCACCAGAATGATTTCTCATGAGAATATCTTGAAGCTGTTTTACCTGGAAAGAAAAATACATGTTTTGAAGCATAATACCATATTGTGTTAGTCTCCTCATCTGGACTCATGCATCTGATAGAACGTAGCTGAGGTATTCTGTAATGTAACAGCTGTTTATTTGTTTCTATACTGGAACATAGTAATAGCACAACACTTTGACAGTAGACTCCATTAAATAATTAGCATCAGGAACAACACCAAAAAAAAAGAGAAAAAGGGAAATATGACAATCCAGTAAACACCAAGATTTTTAATGTCTTCTCTAGCGCCTCGGCATACAATGCTTTCAATGGAGTAAAGACTACTGAATAAAACACACCTTATATACTATAAGGAAACAATTAAACACCTCATGATTATATATAATTAAACAATTAAATAATTATTAGCTCACTATAGTAAAACTTTCCAGTTACAAGATATATTAATTCCAGCAAGAGTTAAAGTCCTATACTTCAAAATAAAAAGGGATTCCTTACGTAAAAGCTTCTTTTTAACATTAGTGAATCCCCCATAATTTTCTATTTTTTTTCTAAAATGGTCCCCTGTAAGCTAGTAGCATCACTGCTTTGAAATTCTAAAACGTATTGTGCTAGAGGACTTTCAAGTCTCTGATTTTTAATATCTATAACATTCTCCAGTAAACAGAGCTTGAAAGATCTCTTGCTTTCTGCCACATAAAACTTGTTGCAGGAACATCACGAAACATACACTACATATTCTGTACTACAACTAAATTGCCCAATACATCAAATTTATGACCATTAATGTGGTTAAAAGTCTGGACCACATACTTACATGAGATACATTTTCCACATGAATATGCACCTATGGAAATAGGTGTTTTGTACAAATCTTGACCAGGACTATATACTTACTATGTACCAATATGTCTCTGATGTCCATTAAATAACTACCCTGAAATTTTCAGTACAAACCTACCCAAAGTTAAAATGTTATAATACTACACAGTTAGATTCAGCAAGCTTTGCACGACATGAAGGAATAGTGCAAGATCTGATGGAGGCAATATGTTCGCCGAGAGATCCAGAAGTAGCTCCCAGTATGTGCACATGTGCTCCTGCACTATTCCTGCAAGGACACAGCTCCTGTATGCTAATTACCCCATTTTCAGGTGAAAACCATGTAAATGAGGTGAATTTGCAATCCAGGAAGCTGGCAGCTGTTCGTGCAGGAGTAGTGTAACCTGCAGAAATGTATTCAGCTAGTAAGCAAGTACATTTCTGCAAACTACAAATTGGAGCCATGACAGCTCCAAATAAAGGGTGCATATAATGTGGAAGGCATGCCAATGGCTAGATATATGGCCATTGGCATGGAAAATATGTTCAAAATAACAAAAAATAACTTTTATTTATTCTTTTGGCCAATTTCGGCCATTTAAGAGTAGGGCAGCAGCTTGCAAATGGGACTGGCCCGAAAATAAAAATAAAACCTTGAAAAAAGCTTTTCAGGCAAAATCACAATTTTGCCATTACAGTCAATGGTAGGCAGACGACAACAAGTCTACTGAATAGTGGTTGCTAAGGAGGAAGGCTCAGTGGTAGACTCGTAACTAGGCATTAGCAGTCAATTCTATGCAAATGAGGGGAATGATACTGAATCACAGATTTGCCCTCATTGCTAGCCAGCACCAAACCGTGTAGGTGCAAGAAAACCATGGTGCAAACCTAAAAGTTAGCTGACATCATAGAGGGGAGTGTCAAGCATACTATAAGCTTACTTGTGCTCTGTGGCTCGGGTTTGCCCTTAGCTTAGCACAGCTAAGGAAGGGAGTGTGTCTGAAAGTACCTAGAAGTGTTTACATTGCCTACACGGGTGTGAGCGCCATGCACCAGGTTTAAAACAAACAAAAAAATTAAACCAGGAAATAGCAGCTCTGTTCACATCTGAGCACTGGGTTTGCACGGTGTGCCTCTGGGCTTAAACAGGAAGGCAATGGGAAGGGAAAACAGCAGTAGGAAGGTAATCAAGGAGAACTAACATAGCTGGCAGGTGAAATGCATCAAAATCAGCCAGTTACACAGACAGCAGCCCAGCCCAACACACTACTATAAACTATGCAAACACCTTTTCTTCTGTTGTTTTCCACAAATTCTACACCACCGGTGTACACAAATGGGGAAATTTTACCTAAAAAAGCAACAAAATGATAGGGGCTGCTTTTGCTCTCATAAATCAACATGTGGAAGAGGCTGAGAATGGTGAGGATGACAATGCTGATGACCAACACACAGTGAGGAGAAGGAGAAGAGTGTACTGACCCAGGGTAACGTACCAGGGGCTACATAAGCTGGAGATAGTGGAGTGCTATAGTGTGGACAGGGACCTCCTACAGCAAATTGTTGAGCTGTGCCAGCCATGCCTCACACACACACACAGAATCAACAGAGGGGAACCCATCCCAGTGGATACCAAGGTATGTGTAGGCTTAAGAATACTAGCCACAGGTACCTTCCAAAGGCCAACTGGGCATAACATGGGGATGTCACAGGCATAATCATCCAGGGTCCTCCACCATTTCCTGGATGCCATGTCAGCACATGCCGGGGAGCACATATATTTCCTCAACACCCGTTGACCAGCAAAATGCGTCTCTTCCACAAAATAGCAGAATACCCTGTGGTAGTGGGTGCTATAGACTGCATGCACATACACATCAAAGCACCACCCAGTGAGCGGGATAGAGTCTACATAAACTGCAAGGGCTTTCCCTCCATCAACTGCCAGGTTGTGTGAGATGCCCCAGGGCATTATAATGAATGTGTGTGCTGTCAGCCCTGGAAGCTATCTGTGGCATATGTACCAGAGATTTGTCAATGGGGACATCCCATATAGCTACCTAGTGGAGGATGCTGGTTCTGCACTGGAGCTGTGGCTGATGACACCCATCAGAAATGCACACACACCTGAACAAGAACTCCATAATGAGGAACACACACAGACCAGAATTATAATAGAGCATGTGTCTGGGATGGTCAAGTCATGGTTCCAGTGCCTGGACATATCCGGTCGAGCCTTGCTGTACTCACCAGCTACATGTACCCAACTTGTCATTGTATGTGCCATGCTACACAATATGATCCTGCGGAAAGAGCTGCAGCAGGAATAGCATGGGGCAGGGCCACACAGGTTCCCACCATTGCCAAGGTCAGCACAGGCACAGAGCGACTCAGAGGAGGAACAACCTGAGATTGCCCCTAGTAGGCAGAAGAAGGCATGCCCAGTATGCCCAGGCCTTGACAAAGAGGCAACACATAGCACATACACTGACATGGTAGGAACCCAGGAAATGACACTTCTCTCTGACTCACACATACAGCAAAAGGGATGCCAAACATGACACTACCTGTGCTTAGCCGTGTATAGGGAGTGTGCTATGTGCATCCGACATAGTCAGCCCTCCAGCACCATCCTCAATACTGGCACAGCCACAAGGTAAGTCACTCTCACTATCAATTGCTGAATATAGTAGTATGTTCTGCTACCTGTATCTATGGTATAGATGTGAGCATGTAAGGGAATCGGGTGGCTGAATGGGATGGCAGCGGATAGTACACACCTATATCGGCAACATGAAATCCTTAACAAATACTGGTGTCAACATAGTAGGAAGTACTAGACAAGGTGACAAAACCATCTGCAAGACATGTGGTGGCCAAATGTGTGTCCATAGGACACACACATGCATGTCAGTGAAGCTCACATACCCAACAACAGACTCAGCCAGCAGGACAGGTTTAAACAAATACAAAGAAAAGCTGTGCTAAGGCCTCTGATTGATGGCTATGTAGAACAGCCCCCCTCCAGACCTACGCAGACAGACTACAATGGGTCAGGCAGTGGGATGTTAGTCCTGAAGGGTTAGAAGTCTGAAACTGAAATGCAGGTCAATAAAACCTAAGCACTGTAGTATACTGATATGCCACTAGTATGCATGATAGGTCAGAATACAGAATGAAATGGAAGCCAACAGAGTACCTGAAATACCAGACAGTCATAGCAAATGTTTACAGTTGTCAGGTGTGCCCCCCACAACCCTATGTAGAAATGTAGTAACATGTACATGTAGGTATGATAACAGTGGAGCACAGATTACCTGAGCTGGCCAAAGTAACAGGATAGATTGTTGCACATGTACAATATGCATGGCTCTGTGTGCTACATTGTTGTGTGTTGTATATTGTGTGAAAGTGGTCAGCATGTAGGCATGGAGAGTTGGATCCCGATGGCCAATGGACAGTACTGTTGATGACAGGGCCAAGTTCTCACAACTGCAGTATCAAACACAATGTATCCCAGCAAGACACAATTCAGCAGTGATCCACACTAATTATTTGGATGTAATATCTGTCACCATCTGAAAGAGGAACATGGCATGAATGTGGGCCCAGACATACAAACAGTACACAGCTGGAAGTACCCTAGACAGAGAGTGTAAAAAATGTTACTGTCAAATGGACACACCTTTGGAATTGTACATACAGGTTAGTAGCACATTATTTGGCTGTGTAGGATGGACTACTGATGTAGTCTGGCCAAACACTGGCAGACCACAAAAGGCACAGATATGAAGTACTGAGAAACCGCTGATGTCCCTGCACAATCCAGCATACGTGAAATGCCCCACGTATATCTGTGAGTCAGCTGCAAGTAGCTTCCTTAGAACACATGCACCCAGCTCACCCCACCATCAGCCATAGGTACCTTACAGGTCATATCCCTGCTTTTGGGAATGAGTACAATATGACCCCCACCTCTGTATGGGAATAGCCACAGAATGCAGCATGTTGAAGAGGTGCCCCTTGCAAGTGTGTCCCTAGCTGTAAGCAGCAGCTTGCCAACATCCACACCAATGGATCAATACAGACAGAAACTATTGACATTAACACCTTATGCACCTACCCTGTCACCCCAGGGGAATACAGTGCTTTGCAGCCTGAGACTGTAGGAGTGACTTAAGGCACTAGGCTGCTACAGATCACCTGCATCATTACTAAATGCCCTACAGTCCTCTGTCTAAGGCCTGTGTCTCACCCGTACTGCCAATGTATGTTATCTCATGGACTCCCAAATGACAAAATAACACTATCCACAGAACATAAATGCAAGGCCATGTTGACAAATCCCAGTAGCATGTCCACCATGTCCTACTGCATGAACTGTGGACCAACCCCTAAAAACTGCTGGGATGAAGTGATAACTATAGGGATACTTATCAGATATCATTTGCATAATGTTAGGAAGAGGCTAGAATAACAGAGGGGGGTAGAAGCATGGACGCCATGGAGTGTATGAGGTCTGAAACTCAGGTGTGTGCACATACTATCCCTGCCTGCAAACACAGGCATGGGTGGCTAAAAACCTGTTCATAAACCACAATATGAAGAGGTAATGACCAGAAATATGAGCCCAGCCTCTGGGTAACCTGTGTGAATCTGTACAGCTGTGCGGTATGGCCACAGCAGGATATGGCCATACTGTCACATCAATAGACGTACAAGTATGGGATCCTCAGCCACCACAGTACCAAGTTGCTGAACCATTTACAAAGTCCCATCATCAAGTAACTGCAGCTCCCCCTCCAGAATGGCATGATTGTGCAAGAATATGTAGGCTGCAGACCACAATACTGGACACAGCTTCAGTCATCTTGTGCTCCCCAGGAAATTACTGCAAGCAAATATGTATACCTGTCAGTAGTTGATGACATAAAACATCATAGTGTAAAACAGTACATTTGTCTGAATATCTCTGCTAACACCAAAACCATGTAGCAGAAGCAGCACAGACACAATTAGTAACAGTATCCCACTATCCTTTGCCCATTGTGACCCCATATTGTCAACCAATCTACAGATATCCTGCAGAAACAAGTTGCTAGCTGTAGGCGTAGAACACAAATGCCTGCAGTGGAGTACAACCTTCCTGGAATGGACTTGCACATTCAATACAGAAGGTCAAACTGGGCATGCTCCCACACTTAGAGAAACGAAGCCCATGTCTGACAACAAAATACTGAAAGGTCATACTGGACATGCTCCCACACTTACAGAAATGAAGCCCATGTTGTCAAAGGAAAAAACTTCAAAGACCAATACACGTAAGGTTCAGATAAGGCACATTTAATAACTTGCTGCAAGGAGACAAAAACATGCAAATACAGGATTTTGCCTAACTATTAACAGGAAGTATGCTATTCTTATACTGTTCTACAAGACATTGCCTTCTATGGCTGACGTAATCAAACACAACTTTCAGTATTGTTCTACAGCAGATGTTACTCAGATTTTCTGCTGACATGACTGGATTTATGAAAAACATTTTGAGAAAAACAGCCTGGCCTTGGTGGGCTCTAGCCAGTTACAAGCTTCTATTTTGTAGTTCTAATACATGTGTTACATTTCAAGGTACTTTTCTAGCTTAGGCACAAGCAAATGCTGATTGCAGTTCATATTTTCAAGCAGTCTTTGTTCTGATTATCTATAGCTTCTGCAGCTGTGTATTTTCTCACAGCACAAGTGGAACTCCTTGTCTAAGTCTCATAACATTAATACAAGTGATACATCTATTCATTATTTTCCTGACACAAGTAGAAATTATCTGCTTCCCTGTAAATTTCCAAAGCATAAGCAAAGATTATAACTGCACATATTTCATGACAATACAAGGTTAGAAAGCTTCTGCAATTTGTACAGATTTTATACAGTGTGAAATAGAATAAATGTGTTAACCCTTTTCAAGCCTTAAATGCACTAAGCATATTACTAATACATACACTAATACATATTTTTCTGACATTTCCCCCCTTTTAATACTTTTATTCTACTTTCAAAATAAGCATAAACAGTTTTTTTTCTTCTCCTAACCTCTTCCCACTTAGGATTTGCATTTAAGAGAATCATTCAATTTAAACTTATGAAAGCATTTTCAATCTTTTAACAGTTCTTCAAACTCAGTACTTTGATATAAGGTTTCAGAAACTGACATGTCTATAAAGCCTTTAATTAGTCTTTTCATGCAGGGGATGCCACAGCAAACACATACTCCCAGTAGGATCATTCCTACACAAATGGCAATCAGGATGTTCAGTAGGATAGTACCCCACCCCCCAAACCATTTCTGGAAAAAGTCCATCAGTGGGTTTGGTTCTGGTTTGGTCATGGCCGACACTTGCTGAATTACCTCAAGGTGATTGTCTATCTTGTGTTTATGGTAAGGATTATATGAACAGCACTCCTCCTGGATTAAGGCGCAAGTACCGCCTCTTGCCGCTAAGGTGAAGTCGAGAGCCATGCGGTTTTGAAGCACTACAGTTCTCATGGCATTCAGTTCATCAGTCACCAATTTGAGAGCGGAAAAAGTTGCATTACTCATTACTTAGAGAAGTTTAGACAGTTTTCTCATCTCCCAGATCGATTTCACTGCTCCATAGGCTGGTAATATACCTGCCCACGATATAACACTATCACTCAAGTCCATGTGTGTCAGTCCATTGCCTATAGAATGATGTTTTTTCCAACGGTCATCGATTTGCCCCACTAGAATTACAGGTTTCTTGACGACTTCTCTGACATTCTGAAATTTTCCTCGAGGCAAAACTGCAGTCTGTCATGTGGCCAGGAACAGGAAGCCCAAAAAAACAACTGCCGGACCAATTCTCAGGTAACCACTTGTATGCCTTTTCTGCCACATAAAAAATAACAGTCCTCTACTTTAGTAGTAACTTTGCTATGAATATACACTTGCCCTGCATGAAACATTTTTATATCAATTATAGACAGTTGTTTATAGAGAAGAGAATTATGTTTTACTTCATCAATTGTTTTGTGCATCAATTCAAGAAATGAATCATAGTTTGTATTACAATAAGAACCTACATTGTTAGCTTTAGTGTAACATTTATAAGGAACAGTCACATTGCAATTGCTCCAACCCACCTGAAAAGTATCATTTTTATAAAAACACACAGTTTCCTTTTGTGGAATAGACAAGTGCAGTGCTATTTTATCTTGTGATATAATGGTTGAGGTATCATAAATCAAGTTTTCCAAGGTCTCGTTGACCCCTAGGGGGACTGTAGTTATTAAAAAACCCCTGTATGCTGTCGGAAAAGCTGTGCAAATCCAGCAATTCAAAACATTGAAAGTCTCAGCATACACATATTTAATTGCCTGGTAAGTGTTGAAGTTTGAGTGCCAGTCTATGAGTAACACTTCACGTTTATTCAGTTCAGTTTGTGTGGCTGGAAAAAAGAATGGCCACAACAAAAAGATTATTGTCACTAGTACAGTTAACAGGATGATTATGCAATACTTCTGAGTCAATGGTTGTTCTGCATTTCTGTTTTTTCTGGAGTCTATAATTTTTGCTCTTGGCATGTGACAAGATTTTTGTCCAGTTCAAAGTTCTTAACTAGTTTGCAGTGCATCAGGTGGATCCACGAGACACGCTCTGCGATCTTGACTGCAGTGGGTGTTGACAGAAGCACTTGATATGGACCTTCCCACTTTGGTGATGTCCAATTCTTCTTTTTTATTGTCTTCACCCAGATCCAGGTTCCTGGAGCCACTGCCACTTCTGATGGTCTGGTTTGTTCTTTATCTGAAACAGAATTTGACTGCAACAGATGTTTAGAATTCAACAAATTTCTCATATACTCTGCTATTGTACAGTCGGCTTCCTGGTCTGAGGGCATGAGAGGTTTCCACTGAGGTATATAATAAGCCCTTCCAAATAGTTTTTCAAAAGGAGTCAATCCCTTTGCATTTGGAACAGTTCTCATGCTCAACAGTGCCAGGGGAAGACAGTACACCCAATTTCTCTAGGTTTCTGCTATTAACTTTCTTAGCTTAATCTTTAAATCCTATTATGCCTCTCAACTAACCCTGCAGATTGCGGATGATATGCACAATGATTTTTTAAAGAAATACCAAAATGTTTACTTAACTGCTGTATGGTTTGGTTTACAAAGTGTGTACCATTGTCACTGTAGATCCTTTCCGGAATGCCAAATCTAGGGATGATTTCTTTAACAATGATTTTTGCTACCGTAGCCGCATCTGGATTTTTAGTTGGAAAGGCTTCCACCCATCTGGAAAACATATCTATAATGACAAGACAATACTTCTTATTTTCACATTTGTTCAATTCTATGAAATCCATACATATAGTATGAAATGGATACGGTTGTGTAGGGAAACTCCCTTGCTTGGGCTTTAACGCCCCTTGTGCATGATGCTTGTTATAAATGTGGCACATTAAACAAAATTTTTTAGAGGAGTTTAAGAATCCATATGTCGTGAACACTCGGTTCAGCAGCTGTACCATCCCCCCTGTTGAGACATGGCATTGCCCATGGCTCAACAAAGCTGCATATCTAAACAAATTAGATGGTAATATCAGTTTCCCTTCTTTAGAGATGTACAGCCCCTTTTCGAGAATTGCTCCTCGTCTTACCCATCTTTGTTTTTCAGCCTGCGTAGTAAGTGTCTGCATTGTCTTCAACATTTCTAAGTCTAAAATCTCAGAGGGTTGTAATTCCTCATTCAAAAGAAATACTTCTGAAGCTGCCTGTTTTGCAGCTGTATCAGGTCTCGCATTACCTTTTGAAATCCTATCCTGTTGTTTGGTATGAGCTGTGCATTTACAAATAGCTACTTTCTGAGGTAACTGAATAGATTCTAAAAGATCTAAAATAAACTGTGCATGATTGATTGGTTTGCCAGTAGATGTTATCATTCCTCGATTTTTCCACTGTTGCGCAAAAACATGTACAGTAGAAAAAGCGTACTGGCTGTCAGTAAAAATGTTCACACATTTACCCTTTGCTAAGGTACATGCCCATGTCAAGACAATCAATTCTGCTGCCTGTGCAGATAAATTGTGTAGTAAAGGTGTTGCTTCTATAATCTCTGTATCAGAAACTACTGCATATCCTACTAGGTTATGTCCTGCAGGACCCCTTTTGCACGAGCCATCCATGTAGTATGTCACCTCGGCATCATCCAAGGGGACATCCGTGAGATCTTTTCTAGGCAATGTCTTTTGCTCAATCACCTGCAGGCAGCTGTGTGGTGTGCCTCTGCAGGAGTTGGGAGCAAGGTAGAAGGGTTCAAAGTCATGCATCGTTCAATTGTCATATGAGGTTGGCTCAACAATATAGTCATACAAGAACGATGCCTAGAAGGGGAAAGATATGCTACCTTCTCTTGCAGTAAAATAATCGCGACTGCATGAGGCACTCTCAATGTGAGATGGTGGAAAAAACTACTGAGGCCGAAGCCTGTATTGCCATTGCAGCTGCAACTACTGCTAGTACGCAGTGGGGGTAAAAACAGTGCCACTGGGTCTAGTTGTGATGAATAATAAGCAATAGGGCATTGCTTGTCCCCATGCTGCTGTGTTAACACTGATGTCATATAACCTTGCTTACAATCTACAGTTTGGAAAAAATGTTTATGATAGTTTGGTAATCCAAAAACTAATGAGGACGCTATTAACTGTTTCAGTTTGCAGAAAGCATATTCTGCATCTGGTGTCCATTGTAACAAATCCTGTGCTGCCATAGGCTTTTTATATATCAGGTTAGTCAGCGGTGCAGATTCCAAGGCATAGTTTGGAATCCAGCTCCGGCAAAAATTAATCGTACCCAGGAAGGGCATAATTTCCTTCTTGATAGTGGGTTTTGATGCTTGCAAAATTGATACTTATCTGTCCTCATATAATGTCCTACCCTCTTTGCATATTACATATCCTAGGTATTTAACTTGTTTTTTCCAAAGCTGCAGTTTATTTTTGTTTACTTTATGTCCTTCAGTGGCTAAAAATTGTAATAGCGCTATGGTATCTTCTTTGCAATCTTGCTGGGTGGGGGCCACCAGCAGGATATCATCAACATAAAGTAAAATCTGACTGCCTCTTGGTGGGGTAAATCCCGCCAAGTTGCTTGCCATTTCCTATGAGAATATCATCAGACTTTCACAATATCCCTGTGGTAGTCACGTATATGTATACCTTTTCCCCTGAAATGTGAATGCAAACCAATATTGGCTGTCAGGGTGTATCGGTATCGAAAAGAACGCATTGCTGATATCTACCACAGAGAAATATTCCTGCTGAGGTTTTAAATCATTCAGCAGGGTGTGTGGGTCTGGCACTGTAGGTGGCCTTCGTATTACTGCATCATTTACAGCTTGTAAATCTTGGACCATATGCCATTCTCCATTCGCTTTCTTAACAGGAAATAAGGTGTGTTACATGGTGAATCAGGAGATTCCACCAGTACTCCTTCCTTAAGTAAAGCTGCTATAATAGGTTTGATTCCTACCTCTGCATTTTTCTTAAGGGATACTGTGTTTTCTGTGGTTTAAATGAAGACTTTGGTGTGATAGTAACTGATCCTGCTGTACGAATAAGTCCTACATCTGACTTTCCTGTTGACCAAAGAATTTCTGGTATATTCTGTAACGCATTCTCTTCCTCCTTTAATAGGAGTGCTATCAGCTGTCCTTGCTAGACTGCAAGTGCATGGCTGGGTGGGTCTGAGTTATCCAATTCAACTCTGCATTTGTATTCCCTGTTCTGACAGTTCTAACTCTGTCTGCTTTTCCCATCTCGTGACTTTTTCTCCTAAGTCTACCCATTTTACATTCTTGTCCTTAGTTAAGCTAACATGTGGTAATCGATTAGATTTATAGAGTGCAAAGAACTCCTGGTGCAATGAACAGCTAGCTACACTGTTTCCTTCCTTGTCCCAGTACAGATTACATAATATCTGTCTGTTTGCACGATTTCTAAACAATTCTTGATCATATTCCTTATCAGGTCCTGGTGTGCTACAGTAATACAGTGTACAGTGCAACAAATGTTGTTTATCAATGTCAAGGGAGGGGAACTTGCTGATGGCTATGTTCATCAACTCTTCGGTCACTGCCCCTGGACCAGTTGTAACCAAGTCCTGGCTGTACCAATAGAACATTTTACCCTCTGATTGCACTGCAAAGGTATCAATTTGTCACTGTGCTTCCATACCCTGCATAGTCGGAACTACTGCTATACCAAATAGCTGCATAAGGTCTCTGCCCAGAAGGTTTACTGGGCATTTTGCGGAAACAGCAATTTTGCTTTTCTGGGTCAATCCTGAAACAGGATCAGTTATTGCAATATTATAGGAGAGGGGCTCCCGATACAGCTGTCCATTAGCTGCTTTCACTAGTATGTAATCAGGTGACTCTGAATTCTATGGCAGTTTGGAGGGATGTATCAGGGTCCGTGATGCCCCTGAGTCACACAAGAAGTTGACCTCCCTCCCTTCTACCAAGAGTGTACCTTCTGCTTATGTATTTGCTATATAGAGCTCTAAGCTCAATAAAGCTAAATCCAATATTTCATTTTCTTCACTATCCATAACTTCCTGCACTTCCTCTATTTCTTCTGTCACATCCTCTACTCCTTCTATTACATTCTCATCTGTCCTTTCTCTGCTATCCCCTTCTAGTGATTCTTGACTATCATATAGTCAGTCCTCACCCTCCTTGTCTTCCGTGGTTGCCTTCTTGTTTTTCTTGCAATTCCTTGCCAAGTGTCCCTTTTTACCGCATTTAAAACATTCACCCCTTTTCTTTCGCCCTTCAAAGTCCTCTGATCGCTTATCAGATTGTTTGTTTCCCTGGGCATTTCTCTTGCCCTTTGTCCTGGACAGTACTATGTAGACTTCTGCTCCATCTTCTACAGAAAATAATTGGGCTTTCTTTTTCTTTTTGCTATTAAAATGCCTTTTGGCATGTCTAGCATATTCAAGTAATGACTGTAACCTGCTTGTACGATGATCTACAATGTGCTTTGTAATAAAACTGCTTATGGGTGCAATGCTGCCTTTCAAAAATGCATTCTTTAACTGCTGCTCATATGGGGAATCTTGTGTCTGATCTTCAGAAACCTGCATTCCACAATGGTTATTAAAACATTCTAACAGTCTGGCATAATATCTGTCAATAGTTTCTGAATTTCCAGTCTGCCCTAGGCTTCCATTTTTCAGAGATGCGGTCTGTAAGACTTTTTACTCTGTTGTCTAGTTCTGCACTGCTATGTGGGAGGGGGTCTGTGGGCAGTGTCACAGGGATTCCAGTTGCCACTAATCATGTGCCAATTTGGACCCACAATTTGCCTGACTACTTTTTCTACCTCTTCTCCATTTAAATTATAACTTAGCCTCATTCCTTGTAAATCTTCTAAGAACTTTCTAAAATTAACTTTTGGATGTGGAATTCCCTCAGTGGCTTTCCAGATGTCTTCCGGAGTCCAGGGTCTATACACTAGAATAGTTGGGTCCTGACATTCTTGCCCTGCCTGAGGATTAGGTACTTCTATGAGTGGGCATATTTCTTCTTCACTCATAGATCGTGAATTCCTATCCATTTGATATAATTCAATGTCCCCTTTTGAATTACCTGCCCGTGTTCGAGACCTGGTCTCGATGGGATCTCTAATAAATGTTTTTGCTTTTGTAGTGTCTCTGTTTACAGTGGCAGCAGGATATCACGGGGTTGGACTAACTTGTTCACTTGCTTCATATTCCAGTAAGGGGGGTGGAGGGGCTGATGCTATTGCTAAGTTATTGTCCTCCTTATCTAAAAACATTGCTTTTGAATTATTGTTCTTTTGTTCCCTACGGTTTGCTTCCTCAATCCACCTGAGTGCCTGAGGAATTCCTAATTGGCGCTGCTTTTTTACCCGACCTTTGGAATCAGTTTTAAGCTGTTTGACAAGTTTGATAAGTGAGGATTTTTCCAATTTACCATCAAATTCATAATTATTAACCCACTTTGAGTAGTATTTAATATTATCACCATGCTGTGACTGCATGTATTTTGCATCTTCGGTTAACGGTGGATTTTGGGGTCTTTTTGTGCAATTATTACCCATTTAGTTCTACCCTTTTTAATCATTACGTAATTCCTTATTTTTAACGTGGTACCATGGATTTTGTTATAGGCTCTTCAGAGTGACTGCCTACCTACTCTGTTTCCCTGATCTATGACAAGACAGTAATCTTTGCTGTCCCTGACTTGTAAAAATACAGTCCTGACAAAAAAAATACAAATCTAGTCCCTGATCTAAAACAGAAAAAAGGTAGCTCCACCTTACCTGAGCCTTCATGATTGATCACCTGGTTCGTGAAAAACCCGTCCTTCAGTCACAGATCAGAAAGTGGCTGGCCTCTTTTGTACGACAATTCAGTTGGAGGGCTTTTCAAATAAGAAGAACCGATGTGGTTTCTTCCCCATACAGTTTCAAGCCACTTGGCCTGTCTGATCCGAGGTGAAGTGAGGGTTTCCGGTCCGAAGGACCAATCTGTCAAAGGAAAAAACTTCAAAGACCAATACACATAAGGTTCAGATAAGGCACATTTAATAACTTGCTGCAAGGAGACAAAAACATGCAAATACAGGATTTTGCCTAACTACTAACAGGAAGTATGCTATTCTTATACTGTTCTACAAGACATTGCCTTCTATTGTTGACGTAATCAAACACAACTTTCAGTATTGTTCTACAGCAGATGTTACTCAGATTTTCTGCTGACATGACTGGATTTATGAAAAACATTTTGAGAAAAACAACCTGGCCTTGGTGGGCTCTAGCCCGTTACAAGCTTCTATTGCATAGTTTTAATACATGTGTTACATTTCAAGGTACTTTTCTAGCTTAGGCACAATCAAATGCTGATTGCAGTTCATATTTTCAAGCATTCTTTGTTCTGATTATCTATAGCTTCTGCAGCTGTGTATTTTCTCACAGCACAAGCGGAACTCCTTGTCTAAGTCTCATAACATTAATACAAGTGATACATCTATTCATTATTTTCCTGACACAAGCAGAAATTATCTGCTTCCCTGTAAATTTCCAAAGCATAAGCAAAGATTACAGCTGCACATATTTCATGACAATACAAGGTTAGAAAGCTTCTGCAATTTGTACAGATTGTATGCAGTGTGAAATAGAATAAATGTGTTAACCGTTTTCAAACCTTAAATGCACTAGGCATATTACTAATACATACACTAATACATATTTTTCTGACATTTCCCCCCTTTTAATACTTTTATTCTACTTTCAAAATAAGCATAAATAGTTTTTTTTCTTCTCCTAACCTCTTCCCACTTAGGATTTGCAGTTAAGAGAGTCATTCAATTTAAACTTATGAAAGCATGTTCAATCTTTTAACAGTTTTTCAAACTCAGTACTTTGATATAAGGTTTCAGAAACTGACATGTCTATAAAGTCTTTAATCAGTCTTTTCATGCAGGGGATGCCACAGCAAACACATACTCCCAGTAGGATCATTCCTACACAAATGGCAATCAGGATGTTAATTAGGATAGTACCCCACTCACCAAACCATTTCTGGAAAAAGTCCGTCAGTGGGTTTGGTCCTGGTTTGGTCATGGCCGACACTTGCTGAATTACCTCAAGGTGATTGTCTATCTTGTGTTTATGGTCAGGAATATATGAACAGCACTCCTCCTGGATTAATCGCAAGTACCACCTCTCACCGCTAGGGTGAAGTCGAGAGCCATGCGGTTTTGAAGCACTACAATTCTCATGGCCCTCAGTTCATCAGTCATCGATTCAAGAGCGGAAAAAGTTGCATTACTCATTACTTCGAGAAGTTTAGACAGTTTTCTCAGCTCCCAGATCGATTTCACTGCTCCATATGCTGGTAATATACCTGCCCACGATATAACAGTATCACTCAAGTCCATGTGTGTCAGTCCATTGCCTATAGAATGATGTTTTTTCCAATGTGCATCGATTTGCCCCACTGGATTTATAGGTTTCTTGACGACTTCTCGGACATTCCGAATTTTTCCTCGAAGCAAAACTACAGTGTGTCATATGGCCGGGACCAGGTAGCCCAAAAAACAACTGCCGGACCAATTCTCAGGTAACCACTTGTATGCCTTTCTGCCACATACAAAATAACAGTCCTCTACTTTAGTAGTAACTTTGCTATGAATATACACTCGCCCTGCATGAAACATTTTTCTATAATTATAGACAGTTGTTTATAGAGAACAGAATTATGTTTTACTTCATCAATTGTTTTGTGCATCAATTCAAGAAATGAATCATAGTTTGTATTACAATAAGAACCTGCGTTGTTAGCTTTAGTGTAACATTTATAAGGAACAGTCACATTGCAATTGCTCCAACCCACCTGAACAGTATCATTTTTATAAAAACACACAGTTCCCTTTTGTGGAATAGATAAGTGCAATGCTATTTTATCTTGTGATGTAATGGTTGAGGTATCATAAATCAAATTTTCCCAGGTCTCGTTGACCCCTAGGGGGACTGTAGTCATTAATAACCCCCTGTATGCTGTCGGCAAAGCTGTGCAAATCCAGCAATTCGAAACATTGAAAGTCTCAGCATACACATATTTTATTGCCTGGTAAGTGTTGAAGTTTGGGTGCCAGTCTATGAGTAACACTTCATGTTTATTCAGTTCAGTTTGTGTGGCTGGAAAAAGGAATGGCCACAACAAAAAGATTATTGTCACTAGTACAGTTAACATGATGATTATGCAATACTTCTGAGGAAATAGTTGTTCTGCATTCCTGTTTTTTCTGGAGTCTATCATTTTTGCTCTTGACATGTGACAAGATTTTTGTCCAGTTCAAAGTTTTTAACTAGTTTGCAGTGCATCAGGTGGATCCATGAGGCATGCTCTGTGATCTTGACTGCAGTGGGTGTCGACAGAAGCACTTGATATGGACCTTCCCACTTTGGTAATGTCCAATTCTTCTTTTTTATTGTCTTCACCCAGATCCAGGTTCCTGGAGCCACTGCCACTTCTGATGGTCTGATTTGTTCTTTATCTGAAACAGAATTTGACTGCAAAAGATGCTTAGAATTCAACAAATTTCTCATATACTCTGCTAGTGTACAGTCAGCTTCTTGGTCTGTGGGCATGAGAAGTTTCCACTGAGGCATATAATAAGCCCTTCCAAATAGTTTTTCAAAAGGAGTCAATCCTTTTGTATTCGGAACAGTTCTCATGCTCAACAGTGCCAGGGGCAGACAGTACACCCAATTTCTCTAGGTTTCTGCTATTAACTTTCTTAGCTTACTCTTTAAAACCCCATTATGCCTCTCAACTAACACTGCAGATTGCGGATGATATGCACAATGATTTTTTAAAGAAATACCAAAATGTTTACTTAACTGCTGTATGGTTTGGTTTACAAAGTGTGTACCGTTGTCACTGTAGATCCTTTCCGGAATGCCGAATTTAGGGATGATTTCTTTAACAAGGATTTTTGCTGCGGTAACCGCATCTGGATTTTTAGTTGGAAAGGCTTCCACCCATCTGGAAAACATATCTATAATGACAAGACAATACATCTTATTTTCACATTTGTTCAATTCTATGAAATCCATACATATAGTATGAAACTGATATGGTGGTGTAGGGAAACTCCCTTGCTTGGGCTTTAACGTCCCTTGTGCATGATGTTTGTTATAAACATGACACATTAAACCACATTTTTTAGAGTAGTTTAAGAATCCATATGTCGTGAACACTCGGTTCACCAGCTGTACCATCCCCCCTGTTGAGACATGGCATTGCCCATGGCTCAACAAAGCTGCATATCTAAACAAATTAGATGGGAATATCAGTTTCCCTTCTTTAGAGATGTACAGCCCCTTTTTGAGAATTGCTCCTCGTCTTACCCATCTTTGTTTTTCAGCCTGCGTAGTAAGTGTCTGCATTGTCTTTAACATTTCTAAGTTTAAAATCTCAGAGTGTTGTAATTCCTCATTCAAAAGAAATACTTCTGAAGCTGCCTGTTTTGCAGCTGTATCAGCTCTCGCATTACCTTTTGAAATCCTATCCTGTTGTTTGGTATGAGCTGTGCATTTACAAATAGCTACTTTCTGTGGTAACTGAATAGATTTTAAAAGATCTAAAATAAACTGTGCATGATTGATTGGTTTTCAAGTAGATGTTATAATTCCTCGATTTTTCCACTGTTGCACAAAAACATGTACAGTAGAGAAAGCGTACTGGCTGTCAGTAAAAATGTACACACATTTACCCTTTGCTAAGGTACATGCCCATGTCAAGGCAATCAATTCTGCTGCCTGTGCAGATAAATTGTGTGGTAAAGGTTTTGATTCTATAATCTCAGTATCAGAAACTACTGCATATCCTACTAGGTTCTGTCCTGCAGGACCCCTTTTGCACGAGCCATCCATGTAGTATGCCTCCTCGGCATCATCCAAGGGGACATCCGTGAGAACTTTTCTAGGCAGTGTCTTTTGCTCAATCACCTGCAGGCAGTTGTGTGGTGTGCCATCTGCAGGGGTTGGGAGCAAGTTAGAAGAGTTCAAAGTCGTGCATCGTTCAATTGTCATATGAGGTTGGCTCAACAATATAGTCATACAGGAAAGATGCCTAACAGGGGAAAGCTATGCTCCCTTCTCTTGCAGTAAAATAATCACGATTGCATGAGGCACTTTCAATGTGAGAGGGTGGAACAAAACTACTGAGGCCGAAGCCTGTATTGCCATTGCAGCTGCAACTACTGCTTGTACGCAGTGGAGTAAAGACTGTGCCACTGGGTCTAGTTGTGATGTATAATAAGCAATAGGGTGTTGCTTGTCCCCATGCTGCTGTGTTAACACTGATGTCATATAACCTTGCTTACAATCTACAGTTTGGAAAAAACGTTTATGATAGTTTGATAATCCTAAAACTAATGAGGACACTATTAACTGTTTCAGTTTGCAGAAAGCAGATTCTGCTTCTGGTGTCCATTGTAACAAATCCTGTGCTGCCATAGGCTTTTTATATATCAGGTTAGTCAGCGGTGCAGATTCCAAGGCATAGTTTGGAATCCAGCTCCGGCAAAAATTAGTTCTACCCAGGAAGGACATCATTTCCTTCTTGGTAGTGGGTTTTGGTGCTTGCAAAATCGCTACTTATCTGTCCTTATCTAATGTCCTACCCTCTTTGGATATTTACATATCCTAGGTATTTAACTTGTTTTTTCCAAAGCTGCAGTTTATTTTTGTTTACTTTATGTCCTTCAGTGGCTAAAAATTGTAATAGCGCTATGGTATCTTCTTTGCAATCTTGCTTGGTGGGGGCCGCCAGCAGGATATCATCAACATAAAGTAAAATCTGACTGCCTCTTGGTGGGGTAAATCCCGTCAAGTTGTTTGCCATTTCTTGTGAGAATACTGTCGGACTTTCACAATATCCCTGTGGTATTCGTGTATATGTATACCTTTTCCCCTGAAATGTGAATGCAAACCAATATTGGCTGTCAGGGTGTATCGGTATGGAAAAGAATGCATTGCTGATATCTACCACAGAGAAATATTCCTGCTGAGGTTTTAAATCATTCAACAGGGTGTGTGGGTCTGGCACTGTAGGTGCCCTTGGTATTACTGCATCATTTACAGCTTGTAAATCTTGGACCATACACCATTCTCCATTCACTTTATTAATAGGAAATAAGAGTGTGTTACATGGTGAATCAGGAGATTCTACCAGCACCCCTTCCTTAAGTAAAGCTGCTATAATAGGTTTGATTCCTACCTCTGCATCTTTTCTTAAGGGATACTGTCTTTTCTGTGGTCTAAATGCTGACTTTGGTGTGATAGTAACTGGTCCTGCTGTATGAATAAGTCCTACATCTGACTTTCCTGTTGACCAAAGAGTTTCTGGTATATTCTGTAAGGCATTCTCTTCCTCCTTTAATAGGAGTGCTATTCAGCTGTCCTTGCTAGACTGCAAGTGCACAGCTGGGTGGCTCTGAGTTATCAAATTCAACTTCTGCATTTGTATTCATTGTTCTGACAGTTCTAACTCTGTCTGCTTTTCCCATCTCGTGACTTTTTCTCCTAAGTCTACCCATTTTACATTCTTGTCCTTAGTTAAGCTAACATGTGGTAATCAATTAGATTTATAGAGTGCAAAGAACTCCTGGGGCAATGAACAGCTGGCTACACTGTTCCCTTCCATGTCCCAGTACAGATTACGTAATATCAGTCTGTTTGTACGATTTCTAAACAATTCTTGCTCATATTCCTTATCAGGTCCTGGTGTGTTACAATAATACAGTGTACAGTGCAACAAATGTTGTTTAGTAAAATGTCAAGGGAGGGGAACTTGCTGATGGCTACGTTCATCAACTCTTCGGTCACTGCCCCTGGACCAGTCGTAACCAAGTCCTGGCTGTACCAATAGAGCATTTCACCCTCCAATTGCACTGCAAAGGTATCAATTTGTTGCTGTGCTTCCATACCCTGCATAGTCAGAACTACTGCTATACCAAATAGCTGCATAAGGTCTCTGCCCAAGAGGTTTACTGGGTATTTTGCGGAAACAACAATTTTGCTTTTCTGGGTCAATCCTGAACAGGATCAGTTATTGCAATATTATAGGAGAGGGGCTCCCGATACAGCTGTCCATTAGCTGCTTTCACTAGTATGTAATCAGGTAACTTTGAATTCTCTGGCAGTTTGGAGGGATGTATCAGGGTCCGTGATGCCCCTGAGTCACACAAGAATTTGACCTCCCTCCCTTCTACCAAGAGTGTAATTTCTGGTTTTGTATCTACTATATAGAGCTCTAAGTTCAATAAAGCTAAATCCAATATTTCATTTTCTTCACTATCCATAACATCCTGCACTTCCTCTATTTCTTCTGTCACATCCTCTACTCCTTCTATCACATTCTCATTTGTCCTTTCTCTGCTATCCCCTTCTAGTGATTCTTGACTATCATATAGTCAGTTCTCACCCTCCTTGTCTTTTGTGGTTGCCTTCTTGTTTTTCTTGCAATACCTTGCCAAGTGTCCCTTTTTACCACATTTAAAACATTCACCCCTTTTCTTTCGCCCTTCAAAGTCCTCTGATCACTGATCAGATTGTTTTCCTGGGCATTTCTCTTGCCCTTTTTCCCGGACTGTACTACATAGACTTCTGCTCCATCTTCTACAGAAAATATTTGAGCTTTCTTTTTCTTTTTGCTATTAAAATTCCTTTCGGCATGCCTAGCATATTCAAGTAATGACTGTAACCTGCTTGTACGATGATCTACAATGTGCTTTGTAATAAAACTGCTTATGGGTGCAATGCTGCCTTTCAAAAATGCATTCTTTAACTGCTGCTCATATGGGGAATCTTGTGTCTGATCTTCAGGAACCTGCATTCCACAATGGTTATTAAAACATTCTAACAGTCTGGCATAATATCTGTCAATAGTTTCACCTTCTTGTTTGATGCATTGATTAATGCAAGTCCAGTCTGCCCTAGGCTTCCATTTCTCAGAGATGCGGTCTGTAAGACCTTTTACTCTGTTGTCTAGTTCTGCACTGCTATGTGGGAGGGGGTCTGTGTGCAGCATCACAGGGATTCCAGTTGCCACTAATCATGTGCCAATCTGGTCCCACAATTTGTCTGACTACTTTTTCTACCTCTTCTCCATTTAAATTATAACTTAGCCTCATTCCTTGTAAATCTTCTAAGAACTTTCTAAAATTAACTTTTGGATGGGGAATTCCCTCAGTGGCTTTCCGGATGCCTTCCGGAGTCCAGGGCCTATTCACTAGAATAGTTGGGTACTGACCTTCTTGCCCTGCCTGAGGATTAGGTACTTCTATTAGTGGGCATATTTCTTTTTCACTCATAGATCGTGAATTCCTACCCATTTGATATAATTCAATGTCCCCTTTTGAGTTACCTGCCCGTGTTCGAGACCTTGTCTCGATGGGATCTCTAATAAATGGTTTTGCTTTTGTAGTGTCTCTGTTTACAGTGGCAGCAGGATATCACGGGGGTGGACTAACTTGTTCACTTGCTTCATATTCTGGTAAGGGTGGATGGAGGGGCCGATGCTATTACTAAGTTATTGTCCTCCTTATCTAAAAATATTGCTTTAAAATTATTGTTCTTTTGTTCCCTACGGTTTACTTCCTCAGTCCACCTGTGTGCCTGAGGAATTCCTAATTGGCACTGCTTTTTACCCGACCTTTGGAATCGGTTTTAAGCTGTTTGACAAGTTTGATAAGCGAGGATTTTTCCAATTTACAGTCAAATTCATACTTATTAACTCACTTTGAGTAGTATTTAATATTATCAGCACGCTGTGACTGCATGTATTTTGCATCTTCGGTTAACGGTGGATTTTGGCGTCTTTTTGTGCAATTATTACCCATTTTGTTCTACCCTTTTTAATCATTACGTAACTCCTTATTTTTAACTTGGTACCATGGATTTTGTTATAGTCTCTTCATAGTGACTGCCTACCTACTGTTTCCCTGATCTATGACAAGACAGTAATCTTTTCTGTCCCTGACTTGTAAAAATACAGTCCTGACAAAAACAATACAAATCTAGTCCCTGATCTAAAATAGAAAAAATGTAGATTCACCTTACCTGAGCCTTTGTGATTAATCACCTGGTTTGTGAAAAATCCGTCCTTCAGTCGTAGATCAGAAAGTGGCTGGCCTCTTATGTATGACAATTCAGTCAGAGGGCTTTTCAAATAAGAAGAACCAATGTGGTTTCTTCCCCATACAGTTTCAAGCCACCTGGCCTGTCTGATCCGAGGCGAAGTGAGGGTTTCCAGTCCGAAGGACCAATCTGTCAAAGGAAAAAACTTCAAAGACCAAAACACGTAAAGGTTCAGATAAGGCACATTTAATAACTTGCTGCAAGGAGACAAACACATGCAAATACAGGATTTTGCCTAACTACTAACAGGAAGTATGCTATTCTTATACTGTTCTACAAGACATTGCCTTCTATGGTTGATGTAATCAAACACAACTTTCAGTATTGTTCTACAGCAGATGTTACTCAGATTTTCTGCTGACATGACTGGATTTCTGAAAAACATTTTGAGAAAAACAACCTGGCCTTGGTGGGCTCTAGCCCGTTGCAAGCTTCTATTGTGTAGTTCTAATACATGTGTTACATTTCAAGGTACTTTTCTAGCTTAGGCACAAGCAAATGCCGATTGCAGTTCATATTTTCAAGCAGTCTTTGTTCTGATTATCTATAGCTTCTGCAGCTGTGTATTATCTCACAGCACAAGCAGAACTCCTTGTCTAAGTCTCATAACATTAATACAAGTGATACATCTATTCATTATTTTCCTGACACAAGCAGAAATTATCTGCTTCCCTGTAAATTTCCAAAGCATAAGCAAAGATTATAGCTGTGCATATTTCATGACAATACAAGGTTAGAAAGCTTCTGCAATTTGTACAGATTTTATGCAGTGTGAAATAGAATAAATGTGTTAACCCTTTTCAAGCCTTAAATGCACTAACCATATTACTAATACATGCACTAATACATATTTTTCTGACACATGTCTAGCAACAACAGTGGACTATACATATCTGTCAGTCACAGATGTTTGTGCACAGACTCGACATTGCACATCATGCATGCTTTAAACACACATCAGATAGGAATACACACATATATCCAAGGACAACACACTATAATAGGCCAAACATACACATACATAGATGTGTGGAAGAGAGTGACAGACAGTGACAAAGAGCTTCCCATCATGAGGCCTGTCCCACCCAGTACACATCCAATTGGCCAATACCACATGATGTGTAAATGTCTATCACTGTAGACATTTGGTTCTGGTAGCCCTCAGCACTATAGTGTCTGTGGTGGTTGTGATAACTGTGTAACATAACTGTACAAGTCATTATTCATCTAGCAGTTGTATACAGGTTCCTCTCAAATGTAAACCTGTGTGTGGCTGAGTGTTGTGTGTGTGCCTCCAGACAAATGGCTTATGGTCCATTCACACACACTGCACTTCACATTGGCCTGCTTTGGCAAGCCTGCTGATATCATTCACCTTGAAATACATCTTTGGAAAAGGGCTAACCATGTAAGCTCCTTGGCACGTGCAATAGCTGTTGAATGCTATAATGTGATGTACTAGTTAGGTAAGAGTTCTTATCCCAGACATGGCAACTTTGTTTGTGTGTGTATGTTTAAGGATCAATGCTTTTGAGGACAGTCACTGTCCATTGCCCTACTTTGGCAAGCCTGCTGATGTCATTCACATTGAAATACACCTTTGAGGAAAGAGTATCCCTAGAAACTCTGTGGCACATGCTATAACAGCGTAATTCTATAGTGTGATGTTCTAGTTAGGTAGGTGTTCTAATCCCAGATATAGCAACTGTGAGACTGTGTGTTTGTGTGTGTGTGTGTGTGTGTGTGTGTGTGTGTGTGTGTGTGTGTGTGTGTGTGTGTGTGTGTGTGTGTAGGGATCAATGCTTTTGAGGCCAATCTCAGTCACTACACTCTCCATTGCCCTACTATGGCAAGCCTGCTGATGTTATTCACCTTAAAATACACCTTTGAGAAACAGATAACTCTCTAAGTTCCATGGCGAGTGCTATAACTCCATAATGCTATAGCGTGATATACTAGTTAGGTAGGAGTTTTAATCCCAGACATAGCAACTGTAAGACTCTGTGTGTGTGTGTGTGTGTGTGTGTGTGTGTGTGTGTGTGTGTGTGTGTGTGTGTGTGTGTGTGTGTGTGTGTGTGTGTGTGTGTGTGTGTGTGTGTGTGTGTGTGTGTGTGTGTGTGTGTGTGTGTGTGTGTGTGTGTGTGTGTGTGTGTGTGTGCGTGTTGTGTGTGTGTGTGTGCGTGTAGGGATCAATGCTTTTGAGGCCAGTCACTACACTTTCCATTGCCCTACTTTGGCAAGCCTCCTGATGTCATTCACCTTGAAATACATTTTTTGGGGAACGCCTAGTGCTATAAGCTCCTTGGTGCGTCCTATAACTGTATAATTCTGTACTGTGATGTATTAAGTAGGTAAGAGTTTTAATCCTAGACATGGCAACTGTGAGACTCTGTGTGTGTGTGTGTGTGTGTGTGTGTGTGTGTGTGTGTGTGTGTGTGTGTGTGTGTGTAAAGGAATCAATTATTTTGAGGCCAGTCACAGTCACTACACTGTCCATTGCCCTACTTTGGCAAGCCTGCTGATGTCTTTCACCTTGAAATACACCTTTGGGGAAGGGGTAGCTTTATAAGCTCTGTGGCGCATGCGATAAATGCAGTACACTGTAGTAGCAATGTGTAGGTGGGTAGGGGTTTGAATCTCGGTACTGTCAAGTGTGTGTGTGTTTGTCATCAGTATCTTGTGTGGAGTTAGCTATGATTGTGTAATAACAGGACTCATTATGGAGCGTGTCTTGCAAATCTCTTATATTGAGGACCTACTATATGTCACAATGTCTACCTTACAAGGACAATAGATGTCAAACAGCAGAGAGGCTGGTGTAGACAATCTATACCCCTACATGTGACATTATGGATTGGGGAACATTATAGGCAACCCTTGTATTACCCAGAGAACACTCTGCACCCATGTCTCATACACAAACACACTTGGCTAGGCAACAACCACTATACTGGTAATTCCCTGCATATTGCCTGTAGATAGTAACCAAGGTGTGATTGCAGTGGACTACAGATGACATGGCACTCTGTTCCATCCCTACAATAGGCAAATAATTGCTTACAGTGGTCCTTTGCTATTTTCCCCACTGGACGCCTGAAACAACTGTAGAGTCAGCAAATGTAACCCACAAAGGAAATACCATGCCTTATATACACATGCCCTGTATGGACAGATGCCAATAACACCAGGGAATTCCTGGATCATGCTGTCAATGTAGGTGCAGGATCAACCTCAGTTCCATAGCCAGTTCTCAACACATGAGGTCAGGAATGTCACATCAAAGGATAATCTGTCCACACAACATGCCCCAGACACCCCAGATACACTTCCACATGTTACAGAACATGCATGGGGACATTTGCACAACCCAGACAATGTCCATGTTATGGAATATAGAACACATACATGGGAAGCATTGCACAGCACTGGCCATCCACAATAGTAACCCAGATGAGCGGATGGTGAATCCAGTACCCAGCTGTGTAGGCTAATCCAGGGACAACACCCCTGAGCCACACTGCAGACCATTATCATGTGGCCTGATGCCAAGGTATGCTCTTTGCCTAGCCTCATACAGCCTTCTGTAACAGTCAACTACTACATACCAGTGAAGCAATGAACCCATGCATGTCTGTACTGGAAAATGTGTGTGTGTGTGTGTGTGTGTGTGTGTGTGTGTGTGTGTGTGTGTGTGTGTGTGTGTGTGTGTGTGTGTGCGCGTGTGTGCGTGCGTGTGTGTGTGTGTGTGTGTGTGTGTGTGTGTGTGTGGTGATTAATGATTTGGAAGCCACTCAGACTCACTACACCTCCCATTG